>NC_133306.1:1944976-2073592 GCF_012295235.1 Primulina huaijiensis
TCGACGAAGTGGTGCAGGTAATAGGTGTGGCCGATGGTTTCGATGGAGGTAAATACGCTAGAGAACTGATGGGCAAAGTTGCGGAGAAGGTCAAGATACGCCGCTATCCTGTCACGTCTTTAAACCCGAAATATGACCTGAAAGATGCGTTCTCGAACTCCTGGTCGACCGGTGCCTGCACTGTTTGTATCATCGCACTCGACGAAAATCTTCTCAAAGCGGTGAACGTTGGTGACTCTGGATTCATGGTGATAAGAGGAGGGAAAGTAGTTTACACGTCTCCGGTGCAGCATAAGGCGTTCGATTGTCCATATCTGATGGGAAAAACAACCGGCGGCGGCCCTGGTCTAGCGGAAGAGTTGCAGGTGCAGGTGGAGGCCGGAGACGTCATAATCGCCGGCACTGATGGGTTGTTTGATAATTTGTTTCCGGAAGAAATCGAGGCGATTGTGAAGGTTTCTTTAGAACAAAACGATATTAAACCAAACCTCCTGGCAGAAAGTTTGGCTAAGGCGGCGCTGGAAAAATCTTTGCACAGAAGTTGTAAAAGCCCGTATGGCGTGGCGGCTCAAGCGGCGGGATTGGAATACAGCGGAGGAAAATCAGACGATATTACGGTCGTGGCTGGTTATGTTCGAGCATACTCAAAGGCCAAGGTTCATAAATTTTGTTCGTGCTGCAATTGGTGGAGTCCGAACTCAGAATTCAGAAACAAGAAAACATATTATCCGAGGAAAAGAAATGATTATACGAGTGTTTCAAACAGTTACGAAGAAAACGCAGGCACTCCTGTGTATTACATCCCCAAGTAGCTAGTAGTTATTTTGAATTAGGATTTCGTCCTAGATTTTAGTTGTTACCTAGTTATATTAGGATCGATTCTCTCTTTGTAATAGGATTTTCCTTGTGATTTGATTTAACTGCTAGTATCGTTAAGTTCTAGCAGAAATTAAAGTTTTTTTCCATTAAATTTTATATTTCGAGCAAAAAACCCGTGACAAAAATTTAAAGATAAATCTTAAATTCACGCTTTCTATATTTTGTTTTGCAAATCTTAACAGCTACTAAGGACCTCAACATTTATTATACATAAACTCATCACTTCCAAAGAAGGACATAGATTAAAAAATGGAACAAGACAATGACAAGAAACAACTGCCTTATTAGATTAGACGATAATCAAATGAAAGTGTACAATTTAATTAGCAATTAATTCATTGATTCGTAAACTTTGAAATAATTAAGTTGTTGAATCTACAACTTATTTTGTGACTATTACAATTACAGAAGTCATATAAAGTTATCAGCCAACTGTACATGCCTCTCTGCCTATTGTGGGCTTGGAGTTTGCACAAGAAAATGTGCAGGCTCCCATCTTGCCGCATATCCAAATTTTGACGTGTTGTACTTCCGGTGCACACCGGTGAGTTTTCCGGTCCCCGCGAGCTGATGAAAACCAACCATCATTCTCGAGCATTCCCTGCAGAAGAAGAATGATTACCAATGAATTAAATCGAGCTAGAATGACGACGATAAAGTATTCGATATTACTTATAAGTTATAATAAACGACTTACATTAGTTGACCTTCTGAGTAGCCGGTGTGATGTTGGCAGGTCTTGTTCCATTGTCCGATGCCGTAAAGCGAAGCTTGGGCAGTATATGTTGCAGCAGCAGCCATGAAAGATGGTGGATACTTGAGCATTTCATATTCCACCAGACACAGCTCAATCAAGAAGAAGGAGAGTGTCTCAAGCTGTTACAAAGACACGAGGAAAAATATAATTAGTTTCTTTTTGGTAAATTCATTTCACGTGGAACACGTTTCATTAACGTGAGAATTCTGACCTTTCTGTCCGATTGGGCTGCCTTTAGGAATCTTTTCAAGAAAACATATGCAGTTGGGACAGACATGTTAAACTGCAAAGTGTTGAGCATCAATCTTTCCTGCACATTATTGAAAAACGAAACTTTGGATTAGAATCTCAAGAACTGCGATCACTGAATAAAAATTAATGCTAGTTTTTTAGAATATTACACAGTTACCATTTCAATAATCTCATTCCTCGTATAAGCTTTGTCCGAAATAAAGATCAAGTCATCCACAACTGGTACGGAAACTTCCTCGTATTTGCATGCTAAAAGCAGTGCAACCAGGCCAACAAGCTGAAGCTTTTTCCTGACCACCGATTGCTTTTGTAAGAATCTATCAATCAAATTTACTGTGAGAAACAATGTCTCGTCTCTAAGTTCGAATTTGTGGTGTACCTGTTGTGTCACAACCAAGAGCAAAATGGCTCAGATAAGTCGAAGATTATACAGTTCTAAACCTATTAAGACAGCGAACATGTCGTGCTTGCTAACCTCTATAAGCCAGTCTATGAGAATGGACCTCATTTTTTCGTTGATATCAAATTGTTGCGCCATGTATCCAGGCAAAACACAGCAAGAACTCTGAAGCAATAAACCATTTTAAACATTGCTATTTGGTTATTTCTTACTAGCATCGTTGGTGTTTCTTACCTCCATTTTCTTGTAGTAGACATATAAATCTTCGACATACTCGATCACTGCAAGTGGATCCTTTGAATCACAGTCGTCTATGTCTAAGACAGTGTCTTCAAATATGTCCTCCATTTCAACCTCCTTCTGAGAGATGTTAGATCTAAAATCTTAAACTCGACCAATAATTTTCAAGAAAAAGAAAAAAGTGGTAAAGTTGCACTTACTGTTTGGTTGTTTTCAGTTATTTCGAATCCGGAAAACATAGGCACTGGCTGGTCTTTAGCAGCTCCTAATTGATCCTCTGAATCTGTTAGGGAGATATCCTCCCATACAGTTAACTCATTTGCTGATGTCTTTGGCTTCTTTGATTCCTGTTTAATGTAAGAATATATCAAACCTTCGAAATTTACAATTTTGGGAGATGGGGTGCAGAAATTCATCTGACTACTGAGAAATTTTCTACAAGCTTAACCATAATTTGTCGTTACCTCTGGCCAATGTTTGTGCGAGAAGGTCATTTGTGAAGCATATTTCCTTCACAAACCATGGAGTTATACATCAGCATAATGTTGAGGATAGTGCTTTTGGGAAAACAATTCAAACTGAGAGAAGAAACTTTATTCCAAAATGGGGAAATAATTTGAAATGAAGGGCAAGAACCTTGTTATTGGCCTATGAGCTGGAACTTGAGCATTCTTATCACGAACCCCATTTGTTCTAAAAGTCAGAATATGACAAAAAATTCATTGTATCAGCCAAAAAAATTCAAGAATGCAAAAGCACGTAAAAAAAAGGGAAAAAATCTTTTGAGTTTTTTGAGCTAGAATCTTTACTCAGGCAATCCTCGCTTGTTAATCACACAAGGGTTTGGATTAACTCCGCCTAAATTCTGATTAAGCACGCTTAGAGCTCTTCTGTTGGGTCGGGTTTCAACTCCAAACTTCCTCCTGCCCATTTCTGCCACACCTTTTGTTTTTCCAAGAAAATTAAAATACATCCATCATTAAAGAAAATATGGACTTTCTAAGCTGATTTAAATCCAAGAAACCACATCCCAGCTGGGAATTATCCACGTTTTATTCAATAAACTTACCTTGTAGACTTGAGTGTTCAACAACCTGAACAGGCTTGCTCTCATCAGATATAACCATTTCTTCGATTTATCCGAGGAAACAAACACTTAAACCCAAGATGTAAATCAAACAGCTCCTCCTGCTGCCTGAAGAAAGAGCCCTTAACAATGGCGGAGGTAAGCAGATAGAGTGAAGGGGTATTTGTCCATTGAAACCAAACGCTGTATTGTTTATGTTATTTTTCAAATCCAACGGCTAGTGTAACGGTTACCTGGTTGGCAAATGTCGGACAGCATGTGAGATTTAAGACCCTTTACCTTTTTTTTTTTAGTTGTCTGATTTTGATTGTTTAATTATTGTTCCACATTTCACAGCCGCTATTACCCACCCACCATGTGAGCTTTTAGTTTCTTGAAATATTTTAGAAAACTCGAAAATTGAACGGTGTTCATGTCATATATTATCGACATCTTTATAAAAATTCAAAAAAAACAAAAAATCTCATTTATGAGATCGTGTTACAAGTCAATTTTGTGAAACAAATCTCAAATCCGACCTGACTCATAAAAAAATTATTATTTTTATGTCAAAATTATTAATTATCTTCATGTTCACCTTTTGCCACCATTTCCTTGATGCAACGAAGGGGCTAATACATTTAACATCATGTTTCTATGCATCAATCATCGTCTTTAATGGCTGCCATAAATATTGTGAACCATTTTTTGACCAACCTCCTTCAAATAAGTTGAGGTAACAAAAAGGGGTTGAATTATCATTTATTATATCTCATTAAACATGAAGAAAAATGGAAACTATTCGACAAGTGCGAGTGTAATTATTAATTTTTTCTGGAAAAAAAGGAACTTATGGCAGCGGTAAACGGACTCCAAAAAGTTATTTTTGGCCTAAATTTAATACACATTATATATGCAACTTAATTAGATGAGTAAAAGTACAATTTGAACGCACTAGATTGAATCTATCAAGTTATGTGATGGCTAACCAAATGGTGTGTGATATAAATGATCGGATCAAGATACAATGAATCATATTGAATCTCCTTTCAACCCTAAAAAAATATATATAGGCTCATACCTCGTAACGATATAAAGTTAAGGTAAAAATTTGTGTGAAACGGTCTCACGGATCGTATTTTGTGAGACAGATCTTTTATTTGTGTTATCCATGAAAAAATATTATTTTTTATGCTAAGAGTATTATTTTTTATTGTGAATATCGGTAGGTTTGACCCGTCTCACAGATAAAGATTCGTAAGACCGTCTCTTAATAGACCTACTCTAAGGTAAGACTATCAAATTCGAAAATACACATACGTTTTCGTCCAGCACATATTGTAGCAAAAAAATTTGTCCGTTTGTAAGAAATTTCAAAAAATAAATCTTAGAAGTTCGTCTGATTTTGTGATTTAGAGTGCTCATATCACAAAACACAAATTGTTATATCTTAGGAGACGATTATCGCATCCCATAAGCATCGTGTATTTGTCAAATTCGTCTTAAAAAGATAGAGTCAAACTCCAAAGCTCATCTTCTGTTACAACTTACGGACAATTTAAAATTTGCACATCTTCAGCACCAACATTATTAAATACAAGGGTGAACGCTACAAAATGTGAAAATATCTTAAAATTGTTTGGTTTTATTGACATGTACTTAGATTTCTCTCAATAAAATTAAGAATAGTAAATTTAAGTAGCTCAATATTGTTTATTTGCATTTTATGATCTATGTTTATTAATATTTTGTACAAAATATATTATAATTTTAATGGTCGACAATTATAAATATTTTATCGGTCTCTTCCCAAAAAAAAAAAAGGATATTGTAACATTTTTTAAGTAACAATTTGTGTATCACCAATAAAAATTTATTATTATTGATTACGAAAAGTTAAAATAAGTTGTAACTCATTAATTAATAATGTTATAAAGAATAATATAAAAAAATTCATTGGGACAGATTCAAATATTTTAAACATTATAACATTTTTAATTGTTTTCGTTGAGTCTATTTAATTCTTTTTGCAATACAAAAACTATATGATAACATCATCATTATGAATGCCTCGACCAAGTCTTTTGCCAGCTTTTCAAACGTTATGAAGTATAAATTAATGTGTTTCTAGATTTAAAAAAAATAACAATATTATTTCAAAAACAAATTAATATTACACTAAAATCTAGATGTATTCAATGTTTTTTATATATTCTATAATAGTCTATAGATATTCAAAACATAATTTCATTTTACTAATTTCATAAGAATTTTTGAATTATAGAATTGATTATATGATTTTTAATTTATTATGTATATCAATGATTGTAATATTTAATAAAAAAATAACAAAAGAAATTATAATGTAGATTATTAATTATTAAATAGTTGAATATTCATGCAACAAACATAAAAAAATAAAATAAAATCAAGATTTTAAGCTATATTTTATATATATAAAAAAGATACTTTATTCTCTTTATTTCATGTCTTTAATTTTGAAATCTAACAAGTATTAAAATTATAATTATGAAATTTTTGATAAAATATCGCACTACATATAGGAAAAGCAAAATTTTATTTGCTCACAGAATTTAAGTAATAATGTATCGAAAAAAAATATGAACCATTGCAGATTAATACAGTAACACATTTTTTAAAATGTACAAACATACACACGTACAAATCCCATACATACACATACATGTAAGGAAATGTACAAAATCTATAAACTTATATGAAAAAATTTACAAAAATTTATAAAAATCTTGAAAAAAAATATAGGCAAAAACTTGTGTGAGACGATCTCACGGGTCGTATTTGTGAGACGGATCTCTTATTTGCGTCATCCATGAAAAAATATTACTTTTTATGCTAAAAGTATTACTTTTTATTGTAAATATGGGTAGGGTTGACCCGTCTAACAGATTAAGATCCGTGAGACGGTCTCACATGAGACCCACTCAAAAATCTATAGGAGTTTATGGAATTATGTTCGCAAATATGTAAGATTCTTAAATCTATAAAATCTATATAAAAAAATTTTAAAAAACCATCTAATCTTCAAATACGTGTCACTATATCTCATCAAAATATTTATGAATTTAAAATTATAACAAACTTACTATTTGAATGTCTGTTTGGAAAAAAACTTCCGCATCAAATTGAAAAATACCTAATGGGTTGGTGTTCGAGTCGATGCAACTTGGAGGTATTTGATCAATGATAATAAGTTCCGTCAACATTTCTTCGGATGAGCCAACTTCGTGACCTGATCATAAAAAATAGACGATTAAATTTATTTATAGTAAAATAAACACAAAAATTCTTGTGAGACTGTCTCACAAATCAATTATGTGGGTCGAATCTCTTATTTGGGTCATCCATGAAAAAGTATATTTTTTATGCTGAGAGTATTACTTTTTATTGTGAATATGGGTAGAGTTGACCCATAAAAATTCGTGACACCGTCTCACAATAGAACTACTCTAAACTAAATTGAGATGTAGACTGAATTTGATCCCATTAATTAATTTACAGCAATTATAAGATTTATGAACCTTTTCCGGTTGAAACTGCATGAAGATAAGCAGCGACCACAGTGATATCATCGTATTTCCCTCCACTGTGTATTAAACCAGCTGCCTGAGCCGCCACACCAAAAGGGCTTCTACAGCTTCTATCCAAAGATTTTTGCAACGCCGCCGTAGCCAAAATCTGTGCCAGGACTTCCGGTTGATTGTTTTGTTCCAAGGAAATCTCCACCATCGCTGCGATTTCTTCCGGAAATAAATTATCAAACAACCCATCAGTGCCAGCGACTATAACATCTCCAGCCTTCACCGCCACCTCCAAATCCTCCGCAAGTTCAGGGCCACCTTTTTTTCTTTCCATCTGATGCGGGCGATTGAACTTTGTTTGCTGCGCTGGAGACTTGTACACAACTGCCCCTTCTCTGATCACCGCGAACCCAGAGTCGCCCAAATTCGTCGCTTTGAGGAGATTTCCTTCAATTGCCATGATGCAGGCGGTACAGGCACCCGGTAATCTAGATTTCAAGAACGCTTCTTGGAGGAGTTGATTCGGGTTGACGAAGCGGCGTTGCTTGACTATCTCCGCGGCGTTGCCCATTAGCTCTCTGGCGTATTTACCAGAATCGATTCCCCTCGATGCAAAGCCGCCGACACCATCCGCCACCCCTATGACCTGCGCCTCTTGGTCGATGAAGTGCGAGTCCTCCCCGAGGGGTTTGTTGGGCTTACTTTTGGGTACGTAGAAAGATCCGGCGATCATCGCAATATCATTCGACATATTTCAATTAAATTTGTGTGTGTATGTGTATGTGTATGTGTATGTGTATGTGTATGCGTATGTGTGTGTGTGTATATTATAATGGTGTGTGTATACTTATTTGTACAATTAGAACAAACGGCTCGTATTTTGTGATACAGATCTCTTATTTGGGTCATCTATAAAAAAATATTACTTTTTATGCTAATAATATTATTTTTTATTGTAAATATCGATAGGGTTGACCCGTCTCATAGATAAAGATTCGTGAGACCGTCTCACAAGATACCTACTCTTATTTAAATACGATCATACTAATGATTTTTTCCACATTTTTTGGATTCAAAAGATTTTGATCTTATAGATAAGTTAAAAATTTATTAAATAAGTTTTATAATATTATTTATTAATTAAATAAAAATAAAGCATATTTAATAAATCGAGACGAGTAATTTTTGATTTATTTAAAAATTCATCATAACACTAAAATTAAGTATTCAAGGTATATCAACCTTTGTAATGTAGTATAGATTAATCTTTTTTTCGTGTAGAAATCCAAAAAGACCTTCGTTTCTATTAATTAAAATACTTTCTATGAGGGGCATAACTAATATTTTCAAGAATAAACGTCTCGTTAGACGAGTCTAGTTTGTACATATCTAGAATGAAAAATAATATTTTTTATATTAAAAGTAATATTTTTTTCATAAATATAATAAAATAGTTTGATAAAATTGAAGCATAAGACAATCTAATATAAATATGAGTAGGTCTCTTGTGAGACGGTCTCACGAATCTTTTAGGGGTATATTCAATCTAGGAAATTTGATTACTTTTGATGACTTTCATGGATTTTAGAAATCTAGAGGTATTCAACATGGATTTTTGTAGACTCTATAAAAGTTTTGGGGTATCCAAATTAGGATTTGTAGAGTTGTTAAAAGTAAAGTGGTATTCAAATTTGATTTTTGAAGACTCTATGAAAATCTATAAGTATCCAAAATTTCCATAGATTTTCCATGATTCTTATAGATTTCTTTATGTACAAAATTTAAAACACTAGGTACAACAATTAGAAATAAAAAATTCTCTTCTACTCACCCTAGAGATTTTGGTAGACTTTTATCAACAAATTTTTGCACCCCATATCGGCGGCCGCTCTTCTTCCTCCTGCACAATTCAATACTTCAAAGGTATTATTCCCTTCTTCAGTCACGATTTTTTTTTTGTTGTTGTACAAATTCAAGTTGACTTCTCAATTATTATGGTGTTTCATTTTTCTTTTTTCCTTGTCAGCTTGATCATGATTATTTATCATAAATCTATATAATTTCACGATTTTGTCTACACGTTCACACAAATCCTATTGAGTTCGATGCACACAAACCTAATTTCACAATTGTATCAAATGTCTCACTAAATTAATAATTTGTAAGTTTTTTATTGTTATTTAATATCATGTTTTTAATATATGTATATTGCATCGTTTTAGGTTTGTTATGAGTATAATCAATAATTTGCAAGTATTTTATTAATTTTTAAATATCATGTTTTAGTATATGTATATTGCATAGTTTTAGGTTTGAATGAATATAATTAGTCTGTAAGTTTTTTTTATTATTTAAGTTTTCAATATGCGTATATTGCATAGTTTTAGGTTTGTTATGGATTATAGAATGTTAATAAAATTTGTTGTGAGTTGTTCTTGAGATTTTATCTTATGCATATTCAAGTAATACTATCAATGGGAGATTCACGAGAAAAATATAATGTGTGGACGATTGAAGAGAGCAATGAATTGCTAAAAATTATGGTTGATGCTGCCATGAGAGGATGGCATGATAAGAATGGAGTATTTAGCAAAAAAAACTGTAGAAAAGAAAATACTTCCCGCTCTGAACGACAAGATTGGGTGTGCAAAAACTATTACACAAATTCAAAGTCGTCTAAAGTGGTTCAAAGGAAGATACAGCAGTTATTGTAAGCTTATGCGTCATAACTCTGGTTTTGGATGGGATCCTGAGACAAAGAAATTCACGGCTAATGACGAAGTATGGGAAGATTATTTTAAGGTGAGAGTCTTCGATTTAAAAAAAATAAAATTTATATTTACAATTAGATTTATAACTAGCTTAACACTTGATGTTATTTTTTGCTCTTTACCAGTCTCACCCTAAACATGAACACTATCGGACAGACACTTTTGAGGATTATGAAGACCTGAGAATTGTGGTTGGGACTGGAACTGCTACAGGAAAACACTCAATTGGAGTAGGAGATGACACTGATGCAAGAAAATTTGAGATAGAAGAAAACAGGGAAACTAGTTTAATAGACGATTATGTGTTTGATAACAACATTGGTGAATATTTCGTGCAAAGAGACGGACAAGAATCTTCGTATCAACCTCCATTTTTCGAGGACTCTATTTCACCATTACCCTCTCAGCCCATATGTTCAGAGGTTCCAGCAACAACTAGGAAACGGGATATGACCGAGTTTGAAGCAAAATCAAACACATTCAAAAGTATTGACCCAAATGCTATGCATGAGTTCTCCCATAGTCTTGAGAAGGTTGTTTCTAAGATAGAATCAATAGGGAATTTCCCAGATTTGCAAAACTTGCATTCCCTGCACTCTGCCTGGTAACAAGGGATGACATGGTCTCCCGGTTGAACTTCAGTAACACCTTCTCCAACACTTCCAACTATCCTATAATTCCATGTAAAAAGAGAGTCAAATCTGATAGAAAATGGAGAGCATCTCTCTGAAAATTAAGGAATTAACCTACCCTGCAGCCTCGTGATCAAGTATACAAGGGAACAGACCTTCCGGATCCTTCAAATAAGAAAATAATCAAATTAGAAACACTTTAGATAATCGTACTCGATATAAGGTGCTTGATTTACTCAATACCAGATCAAAAAAGATGGATTTCTTGAAAATGACCATTGAAGAGCGTTCGGGATGGATAGATTATAAATTGAATGAATGAGTATGTTTTGAAACACAATTCTTAAAGAGTTACCTTATGTTAAAAATTCTATTCGCATTGTTTCGAATTGTTTTTCTAATTATTGATCTAGTAGAAAACTCTTGAATTTTGGATGATTTATATAAGTTTTTTGTTGTTTCTTGAACATATCTTGTTTGATACATGGAATGGTTTTTAATAAATTTATAGAGTTTCTTTTATTTTAATTATCTGTTTGATATCATGTAGTTTATTTAAATGTCAAATATCAACGTCGATGAAGTAGAAGAACAAATGGAAGAAGATGAATTTGAAGAAGAATTACACGAAACTATTAGGTTTTTGTTAGTTGAAGTTCGTGGGAGCCTCTATACTTTTACTAAGCATATAGCTAACATGAATTGTGAACGTGTCCATCGTCCTTTAAATAGACGACCAATAACTTCAAGGGGATACGATTATATTCATAAAATATTAAAAGAAGATCCAACAAACTTTCGAGAGATTTATAGAATGTACCCCGATGTATTTTTAAAATTGTGCAACATCCTTAGAGAGAAAACACATTTACAAGATACAAGATACATTTGTATTGAAGAAATGCTTGCCGTATTTTTACTCGTTGTTGGTCATAATACCCGATATTGCTTAATTCGTAAAACCTTTGAACGATCACACTACAATACAAGCCAAAACTTCAACAAGGTGTTGAAAGCATTAAATAGCATTGCAGCAGATATGATGGTCAAACCTGGATCTGCAGTGCCCGAAAAAATAAGAGAGAGTANAGTTCAATTTTTGAGTTCTAAATTGACTAGTGATTCATTATTTGTTAACTAAAAAGTTAACAGAAGTCTACAAAAGTCTTGCAAAAAGTCTACAGGAGTCTATGGATTTCTGTTTAGAAATCTATGAGATTCTACAAATGTCTGTCAAATCCACAAAAGTCTCTTATTAAAAAAAGTCATTAAAAGTCGTTAAATCTCTAGGTTGAATACACCCATGTTTATATGTGAGACATGTCAACCCTATCGATATTCACAATAAAAAATAATACTCTTAGCATAAAAAGTAATATTTTTTCATGGATGACCCTAATAATAGATACGTCTCACAAAAAATGACCCGTGTGACCGTCTCACACAAGTTTTTGCCTATAAATTTTTGTGCCTTTTTAATTGACCATCCCCACTTTGCATTTGCTTCGGCACTTTTTTAATTGCAAGGTAACCAGGAGGTTAAATTTAATTTTAATTTCACTATTCTATTTTGCTTTTGATTGAACGAGCAGTTTCTTCTTACAAATTCCCGATTTCTAAGCTAAATACAAAAATTATCAATTTTTAATTTTGATTTTTTTAGCTGACATCCTATTTATCAAAGTATCCTTAACCTAATCGAACTAGGATTCTAGTTCCAAATGTCCTAATTCAATAAAAGATATATTGTTAATATTTGAACTGAACGCAATTATATCATAATAGTATTAGTTGGAATGATTGAGATTTGACAGTTTATTGAGAGTAAATTCAACACCAAGTGTCGAATAATATTTGAAACCAAAGGCAACCACACCATTGAACATTGAACTTGCAATGCCAATGTCTCACTCGATACGTTTAAGGTGTCACAGAACATGAAATTTTAGACTGGAATCTATGGTGCTCAAAATCTACGCTTGAAAAGTTCAGAAACCATTAATTAGTAATAAAGAATAGCTTCTCGCACTGTTGCATACAAAAAAAATAAAATAAACACGAGAAGATACACAACTTTCGCTTCTAAAAAATACACAGTGTGCCTCTTCAAAGAGATGGAATAGATGACAGTCAATCTTCAAGAAGCCGCTTCCATTGATGCCAGGTCCAATTCTTCATCGGAATCGATTACATCTTCAAAATCATAGAAAGGGTTTGCCTGCGAGAATGTTAAAACCAACTTATCGTTTATGATATACTAAAAGAAAATTTATATGGATAAACAAAGGAAACAAGGGCTGTTTGTTGCTCGGGAGTCCTTTCGCACAGCCAAATAGGATCATATTCGGCTTCCCATTATTGTATTAGCTGCCTCTAGGTTGTACTTCGTCATCTTGAATTTTGTTTCTCAATATTGGTATCAAAATTTACCTTTGGTCTTGGAGCAACAGCTTCAAAACTATGGAAAATGGGAGTGTCGAATTGAGGGGGTTCTAAGACAATATATGCTCCTTTATTTCGGTACCTCTCTTCTGTTGCCTGAGAAATAGACATGAAATAAATCCCATCATTCTAGCATTCTTTTTGCATGCCTCATAATATGCAGTGAACTATAAGAAAACCCAAGAATATTATTAGGGGTTAAAAGTATTTTCTATTTCCTTCAAATGTGGGTTGTAGCCAACTATATCATAGGCTTTCATCCAGACGATATCATCAATCCTCTACTCAGGAAGGCAGGAGTCATATCAAAGGGAAAGAGAGTTTATTTTGTTATATACTTTTTTGCTTCTCAACACGTGCCTAGAAAAAACTAGACCTTAACGCACAACACCTTCAATCCAAACTCAAAAGTAATTTTTTCAGATGAAACATAAAAAAGATGAACACCTGATAGTAAAAACCAAAACTATTTTTAAAAGGGTGAAAAACTTGTGAGCAAATGAAGCTACCTGAAATTGTGGATAGTCTGGGGCACTGAATAGGGTAATAAGCTTCCCTGAATCTACAATATGATCTATAGTATATCCTACATCCATTCCTCCAAGATCATGTCGCTTATCCCTTGCATCAGGACCTTCATGTGACCTGATTATCATCTGCATTGACAAGAAAATAAATCTCAAATCAGCCAATCTATTTCAACATCGGAATGAGCTTCTATGGGCGTGCTCATGCAAGCAGTCATGGAAGGAGTAAGATATCAAATGTGCAAGAGCTCTCACAAACAATTGATTTCAGTGACAATTGCGACAAAAAGCTTTAGATAGTAAATAAAAAAGATTAATCCATAGTATAAAAAGCGTCTTTGAGTTCCTCCAACTCAAAATGATCAGCAATTCATTTGCAAGGATACAAGTAAAAACATTCACCTAATTAGACTACAAGTGTTACCACGACGAGATTAAGGACAAAGAATATTCTTAATCACAACACCAATCAATAAGAACAGAACTTCAAGCCATTTTCATTGTACACTAATCACTCCGTCTTATTGTGAGCATGACTGAAAAGATCACCTCAGTCCTCAACAAAACTGAAACATCATTTTTTTATATTAGCAAGCACTACTCACTCCTCATGAATCTAGCATCAGTCAACCTTAATCAACAAGTTTAAAGAATGGATGGTATATGAAATTGGCACATGAAAATCAATTTGATAAAGGTTGGCCAGTGACTGTGAGATATTGATTATCAAATTAATAGGATAAAATTGCATCACCTTTAGATTGAACTTCTTTAAGAATTCTTCAGTACAATCAGGACCCCACAAGAGACCAATACCTCGTTCTGTGTTCGGGGAAAGACCAAGGCTCATCGAAGGATCTGACCATAGAACATCACCAGGAATCAAATTCGAACCTTCCCAAGGAGGATCGAGGACAGATCGTCTAGCTTTAGCCAACTCTTCCAAGGAACCAAGAATTAAGGAATTAACCTCAGGAGTATGAACTACCTTCCGATTTTTCTTTTTGGCTCTTTTTGATGGGGTAGTAACTGCACCACGAAATAGCCCTCCATGAGCAGTGTAAACTTTCCCAGCAATGATGGAAGCAAGGGGAAGTCCTTCAAAACAGCCTAAACATTTTCTGTAGACATGCTTTCCACTATCTCCATACTTTGTAGACACTTCTTTTTCAAATCCATAAACCGAAGTACAATATTTTGATTCGTGATTTCCACGAAGTAAATACACCTTATGAGGCATAAGAACCTACAAAAGGACTACTCCGGTTATAATCTTAACTCGTAGAGACTTGAGATATTCTGAAAATGTATCCGGAGTATATCACTAGGCATAAAATTGATAAAATTTTAAGATTGCCAAGAATAGTTTCCTGATAAGCAAGTTAACTGTTCAAGTAACAATGTATCTACATACGTAATTCAACATACGAAGACTTCTTCTTCTAGAACAAAGAATGAGAACAGAAGCATGGAGATCCCACATTACCTTAGGACCCCCTAAAGCAGTAGATATAAATCAAAATAATGGAACCAAAGTTGAAGCAGCAACAAAAAATTAGAAAATATAAATGAATATTTTTTAACTTAATTTGGGGAAAAAAAACTCGATCAATGATTGAATAAGAACCATGGACTATAACTTGCTACAAATCTAGATCTTTCTTGTCATGGACCTGCCGTTTGCTCGATCTACTCCACATTGTTTTCGGGCCTCTTCCAACACAAGTCAATTTAATTATGACAACTTAACTTCGCCATTCTGAAACTAAATCTTCCACTAGGTTTGATTCGGTAAATGACAATGTCTCTTTATTAGTTAAAAAGGGAACTTTTGAATCAAAACACAAAAGTGTTTCCACGTACAGATATTCTCCATGACAAATTTACAAAGAAAACTCTGTTAAACAACAGAAATTTCAAAACAGATGAAGTAGAATTTACAGACAGGATTGCTGCTTATTTGGAATCCAAAACATGAATATAGCAATTCCAACTAGATGGATTGAAAATTTATATCGATATAGAGAGAGTTCAACAGATTGGTAGCTCCAATCAGGCACAAAATCTAAGAAACGAGTTGCTAATAAAATTATTTAGCCATAAAACATGTAGGATATAACAAACAGAGAGAAAGCCCGAAGCTCCAAATTTGCGCAGACTATAAAAATTTAAAAAATTCCAAAAATACCCTTCCCATTCAAGGCAAAAATAATCTAATATATTTAAAACCATTTCCAGAAAAACTAATCAGGGGCTAATTATCAAGTCAGGAAGTGGCCGAGTAAGAGTGACATTTTATAATGACATTCCACATGGTAGAAAATCATAATTGTTACTAATAAATATGAGAACTTTCTTCTTAAAAAAATGAGAATTTTCTTCTTAAAAAAATGAGAACTTTAAAATTCTGAATTTTATTAACTCCACTATTCTTTTGCGGGCATCTAATAATAGTTTCTACCTCCAAACAAGAGACAAGATCAGAATAACGGAAAGGGAGATGAATAAATAAGACAAGAAGGCAGATTTTGGAGCATTTCCCTTTTTTTTTAATCATGAGCAAGTAGAATATGCACATTAGTCATGTTTGAAATTTCAGAATCCAACAAGATTTCCAAATGTGACAGTATTTTCCCTTGTTCTGTCAAAACCAAGCTTAAATTTGTATGGCGTCAAATCAAGGAGTTGAATGGGGAAAAGGAAGGCCACCTTGATTTGTTCCTAATTAAAACAATAAATTAGCTAATCTAACTTTCATTTCATCAAATCAGAAAATCAACGGAAAATTGTTCTTAGCAAATAAATTGACATACACAAGCCAATATAAAATTGAACAAGTGATTGCATCACCTGGATCCTCAGATCTCGATGGGATTCATACCTTAATCCTCAAAGAATGCTGACAGAAAACATATTTCAACCGCACAAGTTAAACCGACTATAGTTCCTGAATTTTCAGGTAATGCAGCTCATGGACCTAACAACTAACACGGTCAAATATAATATATTGGAAAAGAAGAAAGAGTACAACATGCTCATTCAAATTAGCATTTTTGGGCAAAAGACACAAAAGTAAATGTTAATCACAGCAAAATTGAAGTATGTTCATAAAGAAGTTGCAAAAATCAACGCAGAACCTAATTATTTTCCTCTATTGTACACCAAGAAATACAATTTAATAGCTCAAAACTACTCGCCGATAAAGTTGATGAAATCAAGTTAAGAAATTTAACCTTCCAAGCCAGTAAAAGTAAGAAAACCTCGAGCCCCCAAGCTCCTCTATCCACATAATCCCCGTTGAACACGAAGAAACGATCATCGCCAGGAAATCCCGCATCTTTCAACAAAAACAAAACATCATGCAATTGACCATGCACATCACCTACCACCACAACCCTTGATTCCGAATTCAACCCAGAGTTTTCATCGATCCTCACACAATTGGGTTCTTTATGCAGAATCTTCGATGCAGTAAGTACAAGTTTATCCAGGGTTTGGACGGGGAACACTGCCGGAAACTCCGATGGGGGCAAATCCCTGGACGCCCAATCGAATGTCTGCATGAGGTCGGTGACCCAAGATACGGTTAGGCTTCCATCCTCGGGCCATGTGATGGGGATCTGAGGACGTACGGAAGCAGGGGTGGGGGAGGCTGGCTTGGAATCGGAGGAAGTGGAAGTGGATGCTGTAGAGAAGAAATCCTCGTCCGAGGATGGTGCTGGCGGCAGAGATGGCGGAGGCGTTGGCGGCGCCGCTGCATCAGACGACGTAGCGAGCATATCTTGGGTGGTGTTCTACTCTTATTATCGGATTTGGCTCAATTGTGCAACATTAATTTAAGAAAATCTATAGAGATACAGGAATTGTCTCACATACATGTAACAAAAAGTATACTTAACATCGTCACACAATGTTTTAAAGAAGTATTTTTTTTTTCTCTATCCGCTTTTAATTATATCGAAAGTTGTTGGATTTCTTTTCTTTATTATTTATTTTTCAAAAAATCGATTATCTTTATTTTGTGTATATGGAGTGTTTCTTCCTTCTAATTTGTTAAAATACAATTATTGATAATTGATCAGATAAGTAATTAACCCACAGTCTAGTTATATATTATTGTATTTATAGCTAAACTAGGATAATTGGAATGATTGATGTTTATAAAGTGCGATGTATGTAGGAGATTTATTGATTTTTAATGACTTTTGTAGATTTTAAAAGTCTATATGTATTCAATTAAGACTTTTACATACTCTATAGAAGTCTAGTGGTATTCAAAGTAGACTTTTATAGAGTTTTAAAAAGTCAAGTGATATTCAACATTGACTTTTAAAAACTCTATAAAAGTCTATAGGTATTCAAATTTTCAATAGACTTTTAATAACTTCATGGAATTCATTAATATACGAACATTAAAGCCTAAGGTACAATTATAAATTGTCAAAAATTGTATTTGGTTTAACCCAAAGATTTGGATGGATTTTTAAAAGTTCTAACTCATACGCAAACTATTTATTTTTCTATATGTCGTTTTATATCACCTCTCTTCTTATCTTCTCTCCTCTCATCTATCTCTATCACTCTCTCAAATTTTCGATGTGTATCTCTATATATATTTTCATCTTTTTTTTCCTTTTCAAATTTTTAATTTTTTAGTTGATTGTTCATTTAATAATTTTTTATTTTAATATCATAGGAAATTTTGAATTCTAGAATTGATTTTGTAATTTTTAATTTATGATTTATACAAATAAATGTAATATTCAATAATAATAAAAGATGATACAAAAAAATATCGCTTAATTCTTAATAATTGAAAAACCTCGCAACAACCATGATGTTTTAAATTCCTTTTAGTATTTTCAATTAATATGTAAGCTATGATATTTTTATACACAATTATATCCACACAATGCTAAATAATATTTTTTTCACATGTATATTATCGATTCAAAAACAAAGTTACAAATTAATCAATTGATGTATTTTAATAAATTTACAAACATGCATACAAACCCACATATATACACACGTAAGTATTATATGATTTAATTTTTAGATAAATAAATTTATTTAACTATTTTAAACTGAATATATTATATATGTCAATTAATTATTGATTCAAAGAAATTAATAAAAATTAATATGTTATAATAAAATACAAAATTTATAAAATTCTATAATAAAAATTCACAAAAGTCTATAAAAATATTGCAAAAAATTTACATGAATCCACATAAATTTATTTATAAATCTGTGAGATTCTGTAAATGTAAATAAAAATCTATCAATTCCATAAAAATCTAGCATTTGAAAAAGTAATTAAAAGTCATCAAAACTCTGAATTGAATATATCCCACACAGTGTATTCATGTTTTTATTAAAATTGTTTTTTTAAAATAAATAATATATAATGCTCAAGTCTATTCTTTATTAAAGTCAATCAAGATAGCCATTTTTTCTTGTAATCCAAAATATAGTTCTATCAACCAGATGGATCAATTGTGCAGCACCTTCCAAATATATAAGGGGATTGACTCAAAATAAGTCATAATCTGCAAGACTTTGGAAGCGAGCAAATGCACGCCACACAGTTAGCTTTCCTGGAGCAAGCAGTGGCAGCAATTTCACAAGTTTGCTAAATCATGCCAGTAAGTGGAACCTCCATAGAAAGTGGATGCGGTTTATTGATTGCTTGAACAAACTGAGATTGCACAAGTCTCGAATTCAGCTGGTGTGCTACCAGGATGCCCTCTTGTACTGCATATATCTCCGGCCAAGTGAGGAGAGATTCCGGGGAAGAAGAAGTACCACGGCAAAGATGACAACCCCAAAGTGATCACGACTCACCACACCCACCCCAAATGAATGGACTGATTTCCGGACGGCGGTATCAATATTGATCTTAATCATCCCATTTGCCGGGACACCACAGTGATGCGCCTGATTCAGAGGCGGTGGCTAGATGATCCGAATCCTATTACACTCTTCGCAGGCACCCCATAAACTACCCGCACGGGCCAAAACAACCTGTAGTGAAGTTAGATGGCCATCAAAAACATTCTATTACGTGCCATTTTCACTCTGCTAGTTGCTAAAGGCATAGCATAATTTGTCTGCAATTTTTGTGAACCAATACTTGATTCAAAAGCTTTAATCTTGTTCCAAGTTATTTGTCTGAAGACTCGAGATCTCACACATGGATGTAAAAATTGTAATAATCTTTTTGGGGCTAATATAAGAAAACCATGAATTGCTTCAAGAAAATAACGCAAGGTTCTAAAATTCACTAGGCGCTAGTCGGACGGGCGATCAACGCCTAGCCTGCCTAGGCGAATTGTGACCAGATGATTTGAAATAGATATTGATAAACAGCCATTGCAACATACCAGTAGCTACAACTAGGCACAAACTCTAAGAATTGGTTAGAAGTACTCTTAACCATAAAATATTCAGAATATAGCAAACAGAGAGAAAGTTGAAAGCTCCGTGCAGACTACAATTAAATGATTTCCACAAATTTCCTCGCCATGCAAAAATAAACCAAATAATAGAATAGATGTACAACTATTACCCGTCAACAAGAGAACTAAATACAATTATTAGCAACTCCAAGGCCAATTATCCAGTCAGGAAATGGTCGAGTAAAAGTAACATTTTATAACGACATTTGACATGGTGTCTTTAATGATATGAGAACTTTCTTTAGCAGACATCTCATAATAGTTTCTACCTCCAAACAGGAGACAAAATCAGAATAACCGAAAGGGAGACGAATCAGTCAAACAAATCACCATACACAAGCCAATGTAAAATTGATCAAATAACTAATCACGTGGATCCTCAGGGCTTGCTGGGATATATACACATGAATCCTCAAAGAACGCAAGAATGCATATTTCAACTGCATAAGTTAAGTTCCCAAATTTTCAGATAATACAGTTCATGGACCAAACAGGCACATGGTTAAAAATATTAAATTGGAAAAAAAGAAAAAGCATAATCACAACATGCTGGTTCTGATTGTAACATTTTTGTGCAGAAAACACAACAGAATATGTTAACAGTAAGCAATATTTAAGCTAGTTCATAAAGAAGTAGCAAAAATTAATGTAGATCCGATTTAATTTACTCTATTGCACGCCAAGAAATACAATTTAATAGCTCAAAACTACCTGTCGGTAAAGTTGATGAAATCAAGTTAAGAATTCAAACCTTCCAAGCCAGTAAAATTAAGAAAACCTCGAGCCCCCAAGCTCCTCTGTCCACATAATCCCCATTGAACACGAAAAAACGATCATCGCTGGGAAATCCCGCATCTTTCAACAAAATCGAAACATCATACAGCTGACCATGCACATCCCCGACCACCACAACCCTTGATTCTGAATCCAACCCTGAGTTTTCATTGATCCTCACAAAATTGGCCTCTTTATGCAGAATGTTCGATGCAGTAAGTACAAGTTTATTGAAGGTTTGGACGGGGAACACAGAAGAAAATTCCGATGGGAGCAGAGCTCTGGATACCCAATTAAATGTCTGCATGAGGTCGGTCACCCAAGATACGGTCAGTGTTCCATTGTTGTGCCAGCTAATGGGAATCTAAGGAGGCATGGAAGAAGGGTAGCTTGGAATTGGAGAAAGTTGCTTGGAATTGGAGAAAGTTGCGAGGGTATGTGCTCTGATTAATTTTTAATTATCAAACAACCCGAATTTATTAACATAAACGAATAAAAATTTTTCATTTCTCTCATTCTTTGGGTCAACTGTTGAACATCAACTTCCACATTTCTTGCCACGAGCCTTTTTGGACGGATTAGTGGCTCCTGTTCCACCTCTACTTCTATATTCATATTTCGAGTTGCCCTTCCTCTAAGGCGGTCACGTCTACTTCTGCCAATCATCTATGCAAATTTTTACTCTAATTTCTTCTACACCCATGATTCACCCTAGCGTTTTAGTACGCCTTGCGTCCTAAATAACTATGATCGAGCTATTGACAACCATCTTATAACAATTCTAGTTGATAGATTCACACATTCCGCCTTGGAGTTGGTGAGACCACTAGCACTCTTCAATATGTTGAAATAATTTGGGGTTTGAATATTAAAAATGAATTTGTAACCGGAATTGACACGTCTCACAAAGCTGGAAAGTGATAACAAGAACGTGTCAAATTATTAGATTTTGAACCTGATACTTCTTTAGTGAGTTGAGAGAGTATGTCCTCGATCATTCTAGACAAATGTTCAGACACAAGCTTATTGATAATTACAGTTTAGATTTGGATGCCGTAAAATATGCTCGATATGTAGAATTGATGGTATTTTGGGGATGGATTCTCTTTGATTATGGTAATGGTGACATGTAAGACTAATGTATTTACAACTTTTTTGTAATATTACTAGGGTGAGAAGGTATAGCTGGAAAAATGTTATGTTAGCCTTGCTCTATCTAGAATTATGTAGAACATCAATTATAGAAAAGAAAATACTATACAAGACTATGTTAATCTTGATTGTAATTTGACTATATTAACACGTTTTAGTTACAACAGTTTGAAGCAAAAATAATTTTATTACTAATGGCCATGTTTTTTTTTTTGCATATTTGCGCTTGAAGAATGACATCTCTTTGTCTTGATGTTCATGATTACAATCACATTGTTCCCGTTAGACTAGTGAAGGTCAATAAAACTACGACACAATTATGCTCATCGCTCTGTACACTGCATAGTAACAATTATAACTCGATTTAGCTATAACTTTAATTAGAAAAATATTTTACATTGCTTCTTTTTTTTTTGTTTAGATGGGTACAACCTTTTCGCTTATTGAATATCCATCTAAATCAAACAGGACAAGTAATTTAAAATACTTAGTAAAACTATTATTAAATCGAGTTGCAATTGTTAAGAAAAATGCTAGTTATTAAGAAAATTACTTTTGCTTTAGACGATTGTAGCTAAAATATGTTAAGTCAAGTTACCTGCAAGATGAACAGAGAGGTCCACATATAATTTATCCATCCCCAATTTCCATGAATGCTACACGTCTAACATAGCAATGTGCACGTCCTCTCATTTGTGATTGTATCGAGATGTGAATGTGGAATAACAAGGAGACATATATTGTGGAGGGTGAATATAATGATATGCCTACGGATCATAACACAGCAATCGTCAAAATAATTTGTCTCTAATCAACAAATATATATCATTCGCATTGCATATATTATTATTATATTTTTAATGTTTTATACATATTTGTCTAGAGAATGCTGAAATATATTGATACCCCCGGGATAGACCGGGTCATGGGTTATGTCCGGCTCAGGAGTATTGATTATGCCCGGGTCACGGACGACCCGGGACACTGGATGGATAACTCAAAGTTTGGGATAATCTACGAGAAGGGTCACTAGAGGCCGAGCAATTGAATGCCCGGGACATCTTCTCCCCGGGCTATTGTGCTCCCGGGCTCCATGCAAGCTTCCGAGAGACTTTCTACCCGGACCACCTCGATATGAGTGCTGCATTTAATTGCACCAACAAAGTAGTGTGTGTGCGACCGTCCTATCTATGGTACTATGTGGTTGACAAAATCAGACAGACGTGATGTGACTAATATGAGATTTGACATGTCAAGATATAGGGTACAATCAGCCGTCCTACTATAATTAGTAGGTAGCACGAAGAACGAGATAATCATTACTTCTCCTACTATAAATACCAGGTTATCTCTTTGCATTGAGTATTCATTCATTTATTGTCCCCTTTACACACCAATCACACAGTCATCACTTGACTACATTGGTTTTATCGCTTGAGTACCCTGCTGACTTAAGCATCGGAGTGGCCACGCCGGACACCCCTCCGGCGTCCATTCACGAGTTTTTTTCCTTGTGTGCAGGTTACAGCTGGAGCCATATTACAGAGATATATCTTCATCACAGATATACTCTCTCTTGCTCTTATTTCCTTCATTATCTTAATAGCAGATCCGACGGAGCACCGGACCCGGCTCGTCCATTTCACCCGGATCGCATCATATATTTTTATGGATCAGGAAATACACATAAATGATTTTTCTGACAATGACCGACAAACTTTAGTTTAAAGTTGAGGATTTAAAGTAAACTTGCTCTAACTTTTATAATTTATTTATTTTATATCTATTTACACTTTAAAAAATATAATTGGGGGCACCATTTTAGCACAGTTGGAGTACCTCTTGCTGCGTTGTAATGTCAGTTCACGCTATTTTATGACAACATGGAATATCCTATTATAATTTATTCCAACAAAATTTATTTATGTTTTTTTTAATACTAAAATCACATAAAGTTTTTGCCTGGATTGATAATTTTTGTTTCTTTAGGTAAATATGCTTGTGATATGATTATATGTTTCGTCAAATTGTGCCACTGTAGCTCACAATCCACATCAAACGAAATAGATTTTGTTTTTGTTCTGGTTTTATATTCAATGCCTTGAATTTTGTCATATAATATCAATTTATACTCAAATTAAAATGAATTTCGTGGGATTAGATTTTTAATTATTGGTTCATTAAGTTGTACCAAAACTTCGGTTGAATATTAAGTTCTGATTAATTCAAATAACTAGATTTGAAACGACCCCCTAAGATTAATATTGAAATCTAACATATAATTTATGGCAAAAACTTTTGTGAAACGGTTTCACGGGTCGTATTTTGTGAGACATATCTCTTATTTGGATCATCCATTAAAAAATATTACTTTTTATGCTAAGAGTATTACTTTTTATTGTGAATATCGGTAGGGTTGACCCGTCTCACAGATAAAGATTCGTGAGACCGTATCACAAGAGACCTACTCATAATTTATAACATACTAGCGAACAACACAAGCGATGATGATGTAAAATAATGACTGTTATGTATATGATAATTATCATTAATAGATCAAGTTCATTTATTAATTTATGTTGTAGTTTTTAATAATTATTTGGATACAGATAATTCAATTATATTAAATATGCTATTTGTAGAGAATAATAGAGTGTATTAGATATTGTAGTTATGAGTAAATTATATGAAAAACTTTACTTATCTAAATGTATATAATATATTCGTAAAAACTAATTGATATCACAAAACGGTATCACTAAGAATCTCAACTTTTTATTTATATATATATGTAAACTAATTGACGTCACAGATTATAGTTTTAACACAATTTCATTATCGTTATTTAAATAATAATTAACAATTATAACAAAATTTATGAGTCAACTCGATCTATTAATAATCATGATCATAATTCATACACATAATAATCATTATTTTACACACATTGATTGTTTATCGTTCGCGAATATATAATATAAAAATGACATAAATGTTTCAAGTTTAAACTGAAGTTTTGAGTTCGAGACCAACTTCTAATAAACCTCTCCAAAATGTCAAATCTAGTATTTAAATCTTCCATACTCGATGGAATAGGGATTGCGTAATTCTGAAATTATTAAAGTTATTTAGTAATGAGATTAATCATATCCTGTTAATTATTTTGTTTGAAAAAGCATGATTGTTCTAGCGATGTGCCAGATCACTGTGGAGAAAAGAAACACCCAACACGTGGCAAGCGTAATGACGCTTCATGATTCGTTGTTTGAATAATGTTCTACGGAGCAGCGGTGGCAAAACAAAAGACGACCCACGAATCTTTCTTCTCTCACGGGACAGTAAAAAATAGTATAGTGAAATTATGTATATGTAAAGCCAAAAAAAGGAATAGATCAGCGAGGCACGTTCTTGAATGGACAGCTCATCTTTTTGAACTGGTTTTTCGATCCCAGAAACCATTCACGCATCTCTCTCACGTTCTGCCAGCTTTCATCCATCACTGTCCGCTTCAGTATTGCGTCGTCATCACCGTTATATTCAAATAATAATTCAAAGCTTGCCATCTGTCGAATATATGACATCGTTGCATATGGTATGTGGGCTCCTGTAGACCATCAATCGGTAGTTTAGAGTTTTTGCTGATTTCGAGGTATCTAGCTGATAAATATCTTGTCATCTTCTCTTATTTATTGGTTTCTTTTCTGTTCATGCAAGCGAAAGGTACCTTCTTTCTCTCCGCGTGTCTGGGATTTTTAGTCTGATGTTTGGAAAAGGATCTTGATTAAATTTCTGATTCTTGAATCCATATACCCACCACAGGAAACGTGAACGTATATTGGAGAAAAGGTAAAAGATTCGTGAATCTTGGCCGTTTTACCGCATTTGATAGAGAAAAAGGCCTGTACTTTTTTTTAATCAAGGATGCGAGGAGCGGTGCTAGTCGCCATTGCCGCCGCCATCGGCAACTTTTTGCAAGGATGGGACAATGCAACCATAGCAGGTATGAGTTTCATCTTGTTTCCTATTGTTCATGCCAGAAAAAAGAATTCTTTGTTATGTGATTCAAATCTGTTTTGAGATTCATTGTTCATCAATTCTATGGGAGAATCAGAAAATGCAGATTTTTTGTTTTTTCTGGTCATGTTATTATTTATCTTGAATAATCTCAGAAGCGTATGTCAAAATTCTTGATCAGGATCCGTGCTTTACATCAAAAGAGATTTTAACTTGCAGACCCAACCAACCATAGAAGGGCTAATCGTCGCAATGTCCCTTATCGGAGCAACAGTAATCACAACATTTTCCGGATCCGTGTCCGATTCTCTCGGACGTCGCCCAATGCTGTTAATCTCATCCATTTTGTATTTCCTTAGTGGATTAGTGATGTTATGGTCCCCAAATGTGTATGTACTTCTCTTGGCGAGGCTTTTAGATGGTTTCGGGATTGGTCTTGCTGTGACTCTTGTTCCTGTCTATATATCTGAGACTGCCCCGCCAGAAATAAGAGGATTACTAAACACCCTTCCACAGTTCACGGGCTCTGCGGGCATGTTCCTGTCGTATTGTATGGTTTTCGGTATGTCATTGATGGATTCCCCTAGTTGGAGATTGATGCTTGGGGTTCTATCAATTCCTTCTATTATTTATATTGCTCTGGCTGTGTTTTTCTTGCCTGAATCTCCAAGATGGCTAGTGAGTAAAGGAAAGATGAAAGAGGCGAAGCAAGTTTTACAGATGTTACGTGGAAGGGAAGATGTCTCAGGTACTATCGACGGTTCGTTTTGGCTAAAGAATCAAACAAAGTATCTTCTTGATTAATTTCTTATTTGTTTTATGTTGATGTAACAGTCGATCCGTCAAAATTTTGCTCGAGTTTTTAGCATTCGTGGAGAGCTGCAAAATAGTCAAAAGATTTTACTCTTACCAGCACATTATTTTGAAGATATCATTGTGCTGGTGTCAGCTCGGAATAGTTACCTTCAGTTTGTTAATTTCATCCATGTTTATGATGAATTTCACGAACTGGATAAGATTTGAGATCATTTTTAGTTCGGAGGCCTACATGATTTACAATCATGCGACAATTTGTCTGTTTTGGGTATTTGTTCATGGTGAATGATGAAATATATTTACAGGTGGGTTACCACATATCTGATTTTCTTTTGCTTTGGCTCTCTTCTTCCACAGGTGAAATGGCTTTATTAGTGGAGGGTCTGGATGTTGGAGGTGAAACATCCATAGAAGAGTATATAATTGGTCCAGACGATGATCTTGCTGATGACCAAGAGCTTGCCTCAGAGAAGGACCGTATCAAATTATACGGTGCCGAAGAGGGACAATCTTGGATAGCCAAACCTGTCAAAGGGCAGAGTACTTTGGGTATGGTCTCCCGTTATGGTAGCGTGTCTAACCAAAGTATGTCTCTTATGGATCCAATGGTGACTCTCTTCGGAAGTGTTCATGAGAAGCTCCCGGAATCGGGAAGCATGAGAAGCATGCTGTTTCCAAATTTCGGAAGCATGTTCAATGTTGCTGAGAATAATGCTAAGAACGAACAATGGGACGAGGAAAGCCCAAAAAGGGACCGTGAACACGAATCAGATGCTTCTGGGGATGAATCTGACGACAATTTAAGGAGTCCGTTGCTTTCTCGTGAGGATACAAATGCTGAAAAGGAGAACGCCGATGATCAAGTTAGTGGCATGGGGATTGGTGGTGGTTGGCAGCTGGCTTATCGAAAAGACGATAAAATTCCTGGAGGCGTCAAGAGGATTTACTTGCATCAAGAGGGTGGTCCCGGATCAAGGCGTGGATCGGTTCTCTCTCTTTCAGGGGGAGACGCTCCTGCTGATGGCGAGTTTATTCATGCCGCTGCGTTGGTTAGCCAGTCTGTTCTTCGTCCAGGCGACCTCACTAGCCAGCATCAAATTAGTGTCGCTGTGGATAAACGAGCTGAGTATGCTCCAAAAAGATCAAGTTGGAGGGAACTTTTTGAGCCAGGAGTTAAACATGCACTGTTTGTAGGTGTTGGAATTCAAATTCTTCAACAGGTAAATATGCTCTGCCAACCAAAGATCGTACTTCTAGCTATTAAAATAACTATTTTATGCCGAATATTCTCTTAGATATCATAATGTTTGCTGATGAACATGTTGGAATATAGTTTTCGGGTATCAATGGAGTACTCTACTACACTCCTCAAATCCTGGAACAAGCCGGAGTGGGAGTTCTTCTGTCGAATTTGGGCATTAGTTCAGACTCTGCATCTCTTCTTATAAGTGCTCTCACAACATTGTTGATGCTTCCCAGCATTGGTGTTGCTATGAGACTTATGGATATTGCTGGCAGAAGGTAATACTCTTCCGAGTAAATTCCAATCCTCCACACACCCACCAACAATTTTGCATAATCTCGTGACCACCATTCACCACCTAAAAATCCAAGTATAATAGTGCCACACCTCTAGCTTTATTTACCTCGCAACTATAACCTTTTCTTTGAGTCGTCCACCCGCTCTGTTCCCTCTACTTCCTTCCAAAAGGGGCTAATCCTTACACTAGGAGTTGACGGATGGCTTGGGGGAAATTACTCCCAAATTAATCAAGAATTGTGATGCTTTTGACATATAATTCCTTAATTTCTTCTATAGTAATTTGCAAGTCACGAATCTTTCTTTCCTAGTTCTAACAGATAAAGGTAAAGCTGTCCTAATAGATTCACTCCTACCTTCCAAACCTTAGGAGGTGTCAGTAAATATCCCGACCCTAGGACTTGATCCTGTTGCTGGTCAATCTAAGGGGGCCATATCCATGTATTTTAGCCCAGTCGTAATGTGTATTATTTCTGTTTTATGATTTTGAATAATGTGTTATTGATTTAAGAGAGATTATTATTAATGGAAAGCACACACCATCTTCAGTACGTTTTCCATAACCGATTACATTTTTTCTTGAATCCAGGTGGCTACTACTATCAACTTTACCTGTTCTATTGGTATCACTTATTGTCTTGGTCCTTGGGAATGTCATCAATCTGGGCAGCATTGTGCATGCAGTTATCTCAACTGTTAGCGTGATAGTTTACTTCTGCTGCTTCGTAATGGGATTTGGACCGGTCCCTAACATCCTCTGTGCAGAAATCTTCCCCACTCGTGTTCGTGGACTCTGTATTGCGATATGCGCTCTCACATTTTGGATAGGGGACATAATAGTCACATATTCTCTACCAGTCATGCTCAACTCCATTGGACTTGCCGGTGTCTTTGGCATTTACGCTGTTGTCTGCACCATTGCATGGTTTTTTGTGTTATTTAAAGTCCCAGAAACAAAAGGGATGCCTCTTGAAGTTATAACTGAATTCTTTGCGGTTGGAGCAAAACGAACTGCTGGAAACAACTGAACGCCCGGAATTTTGTCATATTACAAGTACAGTAAATGCGATGGCACTGTCTGTTTGTACCCTGAAAACATTAATAGAAGCAACTTAACCTGGATTTAGTGTGTTGAAGGTAGCACAATGTTTGTTTTGATGATCATTGACAACTTGGGAGTAAATTTATATGATGATGAATAAACGATGTTTTTAAATGTGAGGAATATGCTGTGAAAATGCCCGTAGAGTTGATAAAATAGCCAACTTGCGTTACCAAATTCTATCCAGAGTTTCATTAGTGGCTCATTTTCATAGCTTATTCATTAGATTTGACGCAAGTTCCACTTTGGCTAACAAATATAAAATTGTGTTCGAGTGTATTCAATATCCCTTTGATAAAACGAAGTGGAGCTTGATTACAACACTTGCATGAAACTATTTGACTGTTTCTAATTTATTGGAGATCTTATACATTAGTTCCGAAATCAAGCCAAGGCTCAAACTAACGAAAATATGCAGGTTTGATATGAGGATGCTTGATCATACCCTAGGCATGGCAGGATATCGATCCACATTGAGGCGTAGAATGTATGGAGATGATACAGATCCACAATACAAGTGATCCCCGATTTTGATAGCACTAGACATCGATGAGATATCACGATCTTGATACAGTGCAGTTGGCTTTCCATCCAAATCGACAGCTATAACCCCTCCATTTTTCTCCATTTTCGGACGACCAATGTACCTCTCCATGATTGCAAGAACTTTTCGAATGAAAGGATATCTTTGAAGCAGATCCACAGGATATGAAATCCCCTGCCATGTTCGTCAACTGGTATAAGAACAGGATTAAAAAAAATGGATATTGCCACAAGGTGTTCCCTATGTCAAATTTGGGGTGAAGCTGGAAGTTTTAAATAACTACACAGAATTTCTATCTTTTTTTCTCCCATTGAGGGTAAGACGTTACAGGGAATTGACAACGAAGTATAAAACAGAACGCAGTACCGTGCTTAAGGCAATCCAGTATAGGCCTTCGCCATCATAACGAATGTTGTCAGGAACCCCGGGCAAGTTATCAATAAACATGTCTACAGATCCTTTTCTGCGACCTTCTAAGTAGTACCTTTGACATCTTCTCCTGCGATTTAATCCGACATCAGTGATCAAAATCAAGAATCCATTCTGTAGACTATGAGAAACATTACCAAATAACATCCTGAAGTAAATCTTACAAGGCGGTTTCGCAAAAAATAACGAAACTCTGATCAGAGGAGACAGCAACACCATTTGCAAAATATAAATCCCGGACCAGGATTCTTGTTTCTTTGGTTGATGGATTATAGCTCAAGAATCTTCCATAGGGCCTACCTTCTAAAATGTCCCAGATAAACTCATGTAGACCGTATTTATACGAAGCATCGGTGAAATAGAGCGTGCCATCTCGACCGATATCAACGGCATCTGTTAACTTGAACTTTTGACCTTCAGCCTCATCGGTTAGTAATTCTATTGAGCCATCATTGCTTATGTTCAATAATCCCTGCCACGGATGTCCTCTGCTATCAGAATATGCTTAGCTAGCCTAAATTTCGAAACTCAAGAAGCATTTTTTGCGTCCGTTGAACGGGCAAGATTTCGTTTTTGTGCAACAAATACTACTAATTTTTGTTTAATCTGAAGACCCCACAAATCAAAAGGAATACACAGTAGTAAATCACACATCACTATCACAAAACTGCAGAAATCTCACCTTCACAGCATCTGCAACAATAACCTCACCGTGGAGCCCATGAACGATCCCCAGCGGCCTTCCCGCCGTGTTGACCCATTTCTCCACCACCGACCCATTCAAACTGACCCTGTGAACCCATCCATCTTCACAACCAGTGTACAGAACCCCTGTCTTTGGATCAAAAGCAACGTCCTCCGGCGCCAGCAATCGACCTTCCCCAAGTCTTTCGGAACCTCTCAGCATGTGGGCGTTCCGGTGAGGAACAAACAAGGCCTCTCTCCGGGTCAACTCTTTGTCTGGATAATCAGCCGGGTCGAACGAATCGAGATGGTACAGAAAAATCGAAAGCACGGGTAATAGCAACAGTGAGACGAAAATGGCGGGACGATATACTGATTTTCGCATTGTGGAAACAGATTCTCTGGTGTTTTCTGCCATTTGCGCTGTACAAGGTTGACCAAAATGGAGGAGGATAACGGTGACTCCAGCTAACCATTTTAAGTATAAAATCCATCTCTTCTTTTTTGGGTGACAGCTCAAACATTTAATTAATCATTATCATTAACGTATTTTACACACGTTAAATTTAAATACTCATTCGTCTAATTTATTATGATTAATTTGATTTATATTTAAATTAAATTGAAATAAATTCATATTAATTAAAAAATAATGATTATTATTTTTTTAAATTAAATCATATAACAATTGTAAAAATTAATCAGAACTAAGTTATAATTTAGAATAATAAAAAAGCAAAGTGACTAACTGTAATTTTAAATAATCAAATTTAAAAACAAAAACAAAAAAGACAAAATAAAATAAAATCATATTATTTTAACTCTGTTACTAAGATTCTTAATAAATAACAAGAGATACATGTACGTGAAACCATAAAATTGTGGTAATAAATTTGATTTTTGTATTAATTTTATGCATCTATTTATTGTTTTTTAAGAATATAGATTATTCTAATTTGAAAATGTAATCGAAAATCAGTTATTCGTTACTTTTCTATGCTACATCCTATTTTCCAGGAAATATAGTAGGAAATAAATGGCAGGCTTGGTCTCTATGGAGTCTAAAAACGGGCAAAAACTTGTGTGAGACGGTCTCACAAGTCGTATTTGTGATACGGATCTCTTATTTAGGTCATCCATGAAAAAGTGTTACTTTTTATGCTAAAAGTATTACTTTATATTGTTAATATGGGTAGGGCTGACCCGTCTCACACACATGAGACTCACTGCTAAAAACGGCGGCTAGAATGTATCTTTGCTCATTTGTTAGTTATCCGCTCACCCGTTGTCATTTTTCCGACGACGATTTCAGATGATAGCGAAAAATCTCTCACATATACTGAAAATATAATTATTACAATTTAGTTATTTTCCTATTAAGAATAAAATTCATCCACAAAAATCAAATTTCAAACTGGATAAACGAAATTATTATTTTATTTTAATTAAGGATCTCGTTTTATATCATAATATCATAATCAAACTATTTTGAAGTATTGAGGAATTTTCCAGAACAAACTACAACGATGGAGAGGATGGATTATTTGATGTCGAAGTTGAAAAATTCTCCGTGTCTGCATGATTTAATTTTAATGCATTTTGGGTATTTGAGTCTTATCGATTAATAAATATACGAAACGATAAAGATTTGTACTAATAAAGTTGATTTTGTATTAATTTGATGCTATTTAGTAGAATATAAATTATTTTATTTTAAGAAATACTTAATATTTAATAATACCTAAAGTTTTTAAGAGTAACCACCACTTCAGATATATATACAAAATCTTAATTGTATCACACTAGGGACAACTGAAAATCATTTTAATTCTTAGTCTGTTCTTTCACGTGGAATCCTTTCCTCGTGCAAATCATATGTTATTTTACATCGTAGCTAGTAAATAAATCAAATACAAGCAATATTTGTTGGCAACCTCCTAAAATCAAGAATAAGAAACTCTCTCTGACATAGCTAGCGAACTTAATTAGGAGGTAGGTCATTCAAATATTAAGCTTTTCAACTCTAAACTCACTCTTTACCTCATCCTTCTTCTGCTTGTTGATATTGAGCCACGGGTGCTGCAGACATTGCTGTGCAGTTGGTCGCTTCTCAGGCTCAAAATCGAGAATGGGGCAGAGAAAATCAGCAAATTCACGAGCATCAGCACCAGAAAATTTAAATTTTTCAACAAGTAGTCGATCAAGCGGCAAGTATTTTAGCCTTCTAATCCTCTTCAGATCACCATATCTGTCAAAGTAATCTTTGGACCGTGCTCCACATGTGGCAATCTAAATTTTAAGCAGTAGGAATCTAGACTGAGCAACATTTTTGGCATGCATAGTTTATACCAGTATAGAGAAAAATATGCATGTACCTTTCGTGGCATCTTCCCAAGGAGCTCCATCATTAAAGCAAGGTGATCCTGCAACATCACACATCAGTGTCATGTAAGAAATCGAGTGCAATAACTTATGGTCGCTCCAGTTTATAGAAGTGAAACTAATATTAAGTATTCAGAAGTAATTCCTCAACAAATTTTTGGGGGCTTAAAAATGAAAGATTGCGAAATGCACAAGACAGTGAGGATTTGATGTTAGCAGGCAATACTCAGTTTTATTCCCCAAAGTAAGGTTTATTCCCCAAAGTAAGGTACTGGGACAATAAAACTAGCCAAGTAAAATTTTTCCCAGAAATGGCAACAAAATGGTATGTTTATACCTGCAAGTTCAAGAGTAAAATTTGAAGCATTTACAGAAATTACAGATGAATCAAGAGTTCTAGCATCTAACTCCGCAAAGTATCCCCAACCAGTTGAACAATTTGTCCACTAAAACTTAGAAGTCTTTTTAAATATCTCTGAAAGAGAAACGTAACACCTACAAACTTCGTAAGTTACACAAATTATATGGGTTTCTTACGGACATCTCATTAACGCAGTGACGACTTAGAATCAAATCCAATCAGATATAAATGCAGTACCTCATCCTCACTGAAGCCTTGCCCAGTCTTGGGAGTGAACATCATCTCACCCGTGGCAAGTTCAAAAGCAATGCAAGCAAAAGACCACATATCAGTAGGAAAAGAATAACCACATTGAAGTATGACTTCTGGAGCTCTGTATTGCCTAGTTTGAATTTCTTCAGCGATTGGCTTATCAGCCCAACATGCATTTCCAAAATCCACAACCTTACATCTTACGTCAATTCCTTCTAAGCTTCTAGCAGGTTTTGGCATCACACCTACGCCTCCCACAGAAGCTCGCCTCTCTGATATCCTTGCAACTGCTCTTCTTGCCCTTTGTTTTAGTTTTTTCTCAATAGTATTTATGGTAACTCCCCCGTTGGGGTTACCCTCTGGCCTTTCAAGAATTGGAGTCATTCCCGACCTAATTGGATCTTTAGAAGGATTAATGGTTGAATATAGAAGGATGTTTTCAGGCTTTAAGTCTGTGTGTATAACTCCAAGTTCTCTATGCAAGTAATCAAGAGAAGTCAAAATGCACTTGCATATCTCCCTCACTTTATTGAATTCAAGACCTTTATAACGGTTATACTTGATGAGACGCAACAAACTATCTCCAAGAAATTCCAGAACCATACATAAATGCTGGCCATTTGGGCCTGAATGCTTGAAATGGTCCAACAAGTTGACGACGCACTTAGTATTAGCGCTATCACCAGCAGCAATAGCAGAAAGGACTTCAATTTCGTGAAAAGCAGCTTGACTAAATTGTGGTGCACTTTTCTGTATCTTCAAGGCAACGTATTTCTATAAGAAACCAAACAAACAAAATTTTAGAAAATTCACAAAGCCGTGGCATTAAACACGCCATGGGAAATGTAAATCATACAAAGAACGGCAAGTCACATTAAGTCGATCCAGAAGTGACGAATATCCTTAAAATTAAATAACAGTTCATCATATCCAAGTCTAAGCGACTGAGCCACAACAGATCTCTACTGATTTCAAGCTTCTTTAGTTGGAAACATATCATTGGTTATAAATCAGATCATAAGTCTAAAAGGAGAACCCAGATTCGAAAGGTTATCCATCCTAAAAAGGAGGCCACAAACTCATCACTAAAATGCAATTACTTTTATTATCCTATCCTTGAAAAGTCAATGCCCACAGTGGCCCACTTTTAAAGCCTTCATTCACCTTTCATTATTCGGTGCATAGACCTCGATCCAGCCTGTAGCATAAACACTACCATGTTACCAACATTGATCAGATGAAAGTTTTTTCCTAGGTCATTCCTAAAGCCCTCAAACTTCTTAGTCACTCCGTTGCACAATCAACGTGGGATTACAATGTTGTACCATGAATTAAAATAAATGTTTCAATTGGTACTACTTAATTTTATGAAGAAAATGTGTACAAAAAAAATGAGGCTTTATATTGCTCCCCTAAGTAGCTTGCAGGCACAGGAAACCAAATCTGCCAAGCTGGTACAAAAGTCAAAACACGGCACAAGTTACAATGAAGTTATTAAGTACGCAGTTGATCAAGCAGGAGGCACAAAATAACACCGTTACAACTGCATTTATGGTAAGAACTTAAATAGCCATTATTTTACATGATGCTTCGAAGGTGGCTGCATTTCCTTTTCAGAAGTACCTAAAATCACCACCTCATCAAATATGCTAAAGTGTCAACTTTATACCGCGTACACGTTCTGTAATAAATTATTCTCCACAAGAGACAGATCACTGGCATCAACACCACATAGAACAAGATTCGATTTGACATCGAAAGCCAAGTTAATAGGCCAAGCTAATATAACAAAAAATTAACCATAAACAAAAAAGGATTTTAAGCTGCATCATTCGAAAAAACAAATCCAAAATCAAGACGACAGACAATCAACAAGCTTAACAAAACAGGAACCAAAACGTCGCCACTTAAAAAGCACTCACGGACGACTGAGTATTGTAGGCGAGCCAAACGGTGGAAAACTGACCCCATCCAAGTTTTTTTTGGGCGATGTATCGGCCACTGGAGAATGAATCACCGATTCTCACCGCATGATATCCACCTTTCCTGTACGAATCTATTCCTTCATCCTCTTCTTCCGATGCTGAAGATGACGAAGAGCAACCAGACATGATCGCAGCTAATGCCAATCACAGATTCCCAATCAACAAAAAGGCGATCGAATATATCCCTCCCCACAGATTTCCTGGATCGCCAATCCAATTCAAATATAACACGCCAAAATTTGGTTGGGTAAGGCAGATGAAGATCAGGAGGAAAAGTGGAATGGAGGAGCTCAAAAGAAAACAATTTATTGCGTTAAATGCGTTTTCTGTTCGATTAATTGTCATCATCAGATATAATTAGCAATTAAGTTTAATCTTCATTAATAATATAAGAATTTATGGAGCAGGGACGTCAGAGGTGAAAGGTGGCCTTCCACACGACTCTTTCCAGTTTCCACCTTTTGCTTATTATATATAAAAAAATATTTGCCAGGATAAATGTGAATTTTCGAAATAGATTAAATATTGTAATTATAAATAATTAAAAATATATTATTTTAAATATACTAGATAATCGTGTTGATTTGTTTTAAATAAATTATCACTCGTGGGAAAAAAATTAACGGGAAATTGACCTTCAATCCCCAGCCGTCGATTTTTTTTGTGTTCAGTCCCTGGGTACTTTTTTAGTACCACATTTCTACATGAAGTGTACCATATTTTCACATGAAGTGTACCACATTTTGTATGACATAGTACCAAAATTTTGTGGGTTGAGAATGAACCCAAAGAAATATTTTGATTGGGGATTTTTCACCAACTTTCTCAAAAATTAAACATATGAAACTTTAATGATTTATATATTATATTTTATATTTAATATATTGCAACGAGCCGCAGCCTGTCAGTTGGCGGAACGGTGAGTGGGTCGAGAATTTCCCGGCCTATTCCTCACCTGCGGATAGGGTCAATCCGATGAATTTAGTCATTTTTTAATTATATCATACGAGTCAGAGTAAGTCAGCCCGACGGAATGGGAAATTATCCAATTCAACACAAGTATTAGACTCCGACGTGGCAAAGCCTAACTTGTTCTCACAGCTTAACGTTAATTGTATTGTCTTTATAATTGACATGTTTATCATATTATCCAATTGTGATGTATTAACCACTAATACACCTGGCATTTTATTCCATTTTAAAAGATTTTCCAACGAGTTGCTTTAAGAACAAGCCTAAGGTACTGCCTGAATCAAGCTCTCGAGACAAAAAAGTATAGATTAAGTCTCTCGTGAGACGGTCTCACGAATTTTTATATGTGAGACGGGTCAACTCTATCGATATTCACAAAAAAATAATACTCTTAGTATAAAAAGTAATATTTTTTCATGGATGACCCAAATAAGATATTCGACCGACGAAATTGATCTGTGATATCGTCGGTCTCACGAATTTTTATATGTGAGACGGGTCAACCCTATCGATATTCACAAAAAAATAATACTCTTAGCATAAAATGCAATATTTTTTCATGGATGACCCAAATAAGAGATTCGACCGACGAAATTGATATGTGATATCGTCTCACAAGAGTTTTTGTGAAAATTATAACTAATAATAACGATAGTCGATATTTATATTTTATTTTGTGTTAGTAAGATCAATCATTATACTAAAAAATTGAATAAAATCATTAATTATGTATAAACTTCATAAATTTTCAGTTCAATCCAATTTTAGAATCAATTAATCTTGAATAGAATAGAACTCATGAATGACAAATGGTGTTAAAATAGTTAATCTAGTTTGTCAATAGTATTAGCATTGTTAACATTTGAAAATAAAAATATTACTAAATACGAAAGATAGTAATTAGTTTGATAACTAAAATTTATAATTAATTTTTTGGTATTTGTATTTGACAACCAATGTGAATCATCTTCGCAAACAATACCACGTTGTATTATTTTTTAAATTATTAAAAAAAATTATGAGACTCTCTCACTGTTTAATATTACAAGAGGGATCTCTTACTTGATCTGATTTTTTAAAATATATTATTTTTTATGATAAAAATATTATTTTTAAATTCAAATATAGATCAAAATATTATGAGGTATATAAATAGGGGTGAGCATTCGATCGGTTCGGTTACCTACCGAACCGAATTAGCAATAACCGAACCGAACCGAACAAAAATATTTAGTCATAACCGAACTGACCGAAATAATTTTCATAACCGATGAAAATCGAACCGAATTAAAATCGATTAAGTCACCGATTAGTTTTTTTTTAAAAAAAATTGTGATTTAACTTCAATTATATATGGATTAAAAACATAAAAATATATATATAAATTGATAGGATTGATTTTAAAATTAAGAGTGGATTAGAATTAGAATTAGAATTAGGGTTGATTTTAAAATTAAAATTTAAAATATATATAAAATTGATTTTAAAAAAAATTATTAAATAATAGTATTTATTATATCGGTTAATTCGGTTAACCGATTTCAAAATTTTCAAAACTGTAACCGAACCGAATTAACCGATATAACCGAATTTTTTAATTGAAAAACCGAATTTTTGAAATAATCGAACCAAATTTTCGAATTAGCTCGGTTCCATCGGTTAATTCGGTTTAACCAAAATCTTGCTCACTCTTATATATAAATATAATAATAATAATAATAATAATAATATATAAATATATTAGATCATCTTTTTTAAAATATTTATATAATGGTGCGTAGTATGTAAATATTATTGTTACTATTACGGAAAAGAATAATATCACCCAAAAATGATTATTACATCCATAATAACCTTCCGACTCCCGTAGCCGATGCACGGTGATGAGCTGTGCTTCCAACACGAACATAGAACCAACCGCCTCTGACGTCAGCATCCGAAAACACGAATCGAGTCACTTTGCGTTTGAATCCTCCTCGATCTGCTAATTCATTACCCGATTTGCTGCTAAAATCTTTGAGTTCAAATCGATTCACTGCGCTCCTTCGAATGTGACGGTGTAAAAGGTGGAGTCTAGGTGGTATCGAATTTTGATATATTGATTCCTATCCGTTTTTGAAATTAATTCGAATTATATGTTAGGGTTCTTGTAGTTCCTCTCAATTTCGCGAAGTCGCTTGCAGAAATTACTGCTTGGAGGAAACTAGAAACTGAGATTCGCAGATCCGCCGTGCAATTATGGAAAATTTCGAGGCTTACTTTCAGATGGCGGACACGGATCGAGATGGTCGGATTAGCGGAAATGAGGCTGTTGCCTTCTTCAAGGCATCCAATCTACCCCAACGAGTTCTCGCTCAGGTCCATCCATTCATTTACCTTTTGTTATTTCTGTAAAATAATCTCACAGTCGTGTGGCGTCTCATTTATTTTGATCTTAATGTGGCTGTTTACTCGTTACTTGTTGCTTTTATGATTTTAAATCCACTTTGACTTACTGCAATCTGAATTTTGTTAACCACGATATCCATCTTAATTTTCATCGATGGTTCGTTTTGAGTTGAAGGATAGAGTTTGTACCTTGTTATTTATGTTCTTATTTTGCATTATTTCTAAATTTTCTGAAACCACTGATCAGCCTATTTTATACTTTAAGCAACGATTTTTTATATTGTATTTACCATTTGAGATAGATGGGCTACTAAACTATCCACCGTGAGAGCTATGTTAAATTCAAGTTTGAAAACTGAGGCTCGTAGAAAAGTTTGGTTGGCCTTGCCTTGTTATGTGCAATGTGGGCTAACTCTTTTATTCAAATCGTGATGAAATCATGCATTTCAAATTGTTACGAGCCAGCTTAAAGTGTATATACGTGAGTATGGTGATTTCCTTTTGAATATACTCTCTGTAGTTTGCCCTGGAAAATGACTTCAGTGGGTTTTGTGCAGATATGGACGTATTCTGATCAAAACAGAACTGGTTTCCTAGGTCGCTCGGAATTTTATAATGCTTTGAAACTTGTTACGGTGGCACAAACTAAAAGAGATTTAACTCCAGATATTGTGAAAGCTGCTTTATATGGTCCAGCTTCAGCTAAAATCCCTGCTCCGGAGATAAATCTTGCAGTTACACCTAGTCCCCAGTTGAATTTGACAACTGGTGCATCTCCTATGCAGTTGAGTGCCGCTCCAATCTCTAGTCAAGGTGTCGGTGTAAGTGGTCCTCATGGATTTCAATCTCAGCAAAGCCAATTTGTTAGACCACCTCACCCGCCTGCTCCTAGTTATGGCTTCCAGTCACAACCAGGTATTTCAAGCCAAGGATTGACTGGGGCAGGTTCTATTCCTGTTCCTCACCGCCCTAGCTCCTCTGATTCATTTGCTGGCAGTCCTAATGCTTACTCTGCTGGAATTTCCTCTCAAGTCTCTAACAGAAGCCTAAGTTCTTCCACAACAGAGGGTGGATTTGGACCTACGTTCTCATCTACTGCACAATCAAAACCATCAGAAATGACTGGGTTGGTTCAATCTTCTTCAGCCAAGCCAAATGATACTGTTTTCTTGGGCTCCCAGGTTGGAAAGGAAGACTCAAAACCACCTAAAGCTTCTGGAAATGGATCTTCTGGGGACTCAGTTTTTGGGGATGTGTTCTCAGTGGCACCTTCTGAAACAAAGCAGAACTCCTCAGCAATTTCATATTCTGCTGGCATCATGCCTGGCTCGTCAGCTGGAACTCTACCTACTCAGCCAACTGTTGTTTCTCAGCCTCCAGCTATTCAAGCTCAACAATTTCAGTCCACAGGGAAAGCAAATCAACAAATTTCAGCTAAAAAACCCCCTGTATCTCCTATTCCATCTGGAAATCTTACTTCTGTTCAAACTCAGCCCCCATGGCCTAAAATTACTCCATCTGATGTTCAGAAGTACAGCAAGGTATTTGTGCAGGTCGACACCGACAGAGATGGGAAAATTACCGGTGAACAGGCACGCAACTTATTCTTGAGTTGGAGGCTACCACGAGGTAAGCTTTACTTGATCTAAGTCCTAAGATTTTGATTAAATCTTTTTTCTGGTTTAGATTTTGGACTGGTTTATGCCTTTCTCATGTAATTGTTTCTTCATAATGTGAAGTTAACTGTCGATGTTGAACGGGGATAATATCTGCTTTTCGATACAAATTTCGTTTATACTTTGATTTATGTTTGGATAAATAAATCTTTTCTCACTCAGGAATGATTTTCCTGAAAATTTGTTATCTTTTCCTCGCTCATCAGATGATACGCCGAAGTATGTTAATATATTAGTCTGTTATCTGGAAGAACAAGAACTCTTTCGGTGCCTAATTTAATGAAATATTTAACATTTGAAAAACCATCTGAGATTCAGGGCAAGGTGACAAAAGTGTAATGAGTAGAATTAGCCTGTAATTTGGTGGCATAAATTTTTTGTTAGGAAGTTATCTTTCAATTTGAGCTTGTTATGCTCTTAAATTTTTCCAGTGAAGCTACAACCTAATTGTTCAAGTTTTATTGCAATTAATTCACTGAGTAGAAGATGCCGAAAGCTTCAAAATATGGTTATGTACATCTAGTACAGTTTAACATTGTAGACAAATTGGATGTTCAAGATTGTGAAACCAGTAACAGTAATAATGGGCTTATAACTAGATGAATTGACTTCTCTATTTGTTCTCCAAATATCATGATTTTTATTGCCTAAGATCCAAATAAATGTGAATTAGGTTCATAATCATTTTACTCGTGAGCCCGTTTATTTGAAAAAGGAGAAGAATCCAGAGACAAATATTGCAAATAATATGATTTTTTAAATTTACCATATGTTCGTCCTATCCTTTCAATCTGTTATTTACTTCTTTTTGGTGTCAATGTAAGAATATTTTTTTTTCAAATTTAGAAAGCTAGGATTTAAATTGTGTTGCTGGTAGCAAGGCTAATGCATCCCTATTCTTCACTTAGTCTTGGGTTTTTAAGAAACTTCCTGTTTTGTTAATTGATGCATGTTTTCCTTATCTTACTTTTGTTGTTTTATTTGTTTTAATAGAGGTCTTAAAGCAGGTCTGGGACTTGTCTGACCAAGACAATGATAGCATGCTTTCTTTGAGGGAATTCTGCATTGCTCTCTATTTGATGGAACGGTATAGGGAAGGGCGTCCTATTCCTGCGGCGCTTCCCAACAATATTATGTTTGAAGAGACGTCTGCCTCCAGCCAACCTGCTGCGTCATATGGCAATACATCTTGGAGACCTGCTACTGGTTTATGTTTTACATGTCAAATCTGTAGCTTTTGCATATGAATCTTAATCACAGCCCCTCATATACTGTCATCTGTAATCAGGCTTCCAACAACCCCTAGGGACTAAGAATGCAAGGCCAATTTCTTCTGTTGGTGGAGGCAGGCCTCCTCGTCCAGTTCCTGTTCCCCAGCCTGAGGCGTCAGTCCAGCAAAAGCCCAAAGTTCCTGCTCTAGAGAAGCAACTTGTAGATCAACTTAGCACAGAGGAGCAGGATTCCCTGAATAAAAAGTTTGAGGAGGCAAAGAATGCCGAAAAACAGGTGATTCTTACTTTTTTCAGATATTCTATGCTTGCATTCTCCCTCGCCATTTCATTATCCCTCCTCCTTTTTTAGCTACCGAGTAACAGTTCTTACCATGATTTTCAATTCTACAAGTTTAGGATTCTGGGACTCTTGGTGTACCTACAATCTATATATGGAATTATCGATTGTGTGATGAGTGTATTTCTAGAGAACCTTTTGATGATCTATGAATGTTTGTGTTTTACTACCTGTCAAAATGCATGCTTTACTGGTACATTTAAAACGTTGTGAGAAAGGATACTCCAGTTAGCTTTGAAAGAGAGTGAAATTTTGAATTTATCAAGCAAATGCTTTGTGTAGTAGTCTATATTACTAATATATTGCAGTGGTCATAGTGGTGTGTTCTCATCTTGCTTTTCCTTTCCTCAGATTGGAAAGTTGCATAGATTGATTTGATTAACTTATGGTACTTATTTCTCTTGGTGATGTATTTTCATCTTGCGTGGCACTCATTGAGTTTGGATTGCAAGTTGTTTCTATTTGAATTGACGGCAATAATATACTTCACCTGATCTTAGGGATTTCATCGCAGAGCCTTTTTCAAGTTCTGATATCACAATTGCGAATAATGTAGCTATTTGATAAATGGAATTCACTTTTCGAAGTTAACCAAGAAAATCAGAGGAATCAAACCGGTGTCCTTAAAAAATCAACTCAAACGTGACATGTTTGGCGTGAAGCGTTAGACTATTCCATCATAAGGATGATATTTTGTAGTATATCTCTATTGTTCTTTCTACGCATTGTTCCATGAATTTAGGTTTGAAATTTGAATCTTTCACATCTATCACCACCTTAATGTTCTTGTAATGCTAGAGTGTAGGATGCTTTGGTGCTAGTTCTTGAGTTATGAATTAGATTATGTAACCCATTTAGTTCCTATCCAAGGCATTAATTAATTTTTTCCACTAGTTGTGTTTATGTGTCCCATCAGACCCAAGTGATCTACAACCTGAGAGACATGAATAGGTTCACAGGCTGAAGTTTTATTTTATGATCTTATCCTTGATTTTGAACTTCTTACTGTTGTTTTAGATTTCGAGCTTGTACATTTCTTAGGTTACCCAGTTTGGCTGATTCTCATGAGAGTAATGCAAACATAATTCATTATCTATTTTCAGAAACCGTGATATGGTTTTACTTTCCATTCGCTTACATGTTGATTTTCCATTGATCATTATTATTGGATGCCAATGTTGAGGATGATCAAGATTTTCAAGGTTAAGTTTTGGAGGAGTATAGCTTCATCTATGATTTGTGCTTTTGTCTTGGCTTTATTCTTGTAAAGCATTAAGGTACCAGCCAGACTCAAATGATAGGAAAAATTCATTTTGATGCCGATGCTAAGGTTTTCTTACTCTTTGTACTGGAGAAGTAAGATGCTGGCTTAGGAATATAGCCAGGTCATGTTGAAAAACTATATAGTGCAATTTGGATAACGACCTTGTATACCCTGTTCTGGGCCTGCTTCCTCCAGTGTTTGTGTCGATAGGTTTTGTACATTATTATGGATGTTGAGTTGCATTTGTTGTTTATTCTTCTTTGTGTATTCCATTAATTTAATTTAAGTTAAATGTCTATAGTTAAACTGATGATAAAATATGCAAAAGGTGTTGTTTAGATGTGGTTTAATGAGAGTTTGTATTCTTCCAGGAGGATTATGTATCCCTACAGTTTTGGCTTATGGCTATACTAGTTGGAAAGAAAAGAAAATGAAAATAAAATATTCCCTTCACGTCCCCATGACCTTCGTTTATTCAGTTTCTTTCATCGTTTTGATCGCAGGTGGCAGATTTGGAAAAGGATATTTTAGAAGCTAAACAGAAAATTCAGTTTTATCAAACCAAGATGCAAGAACTTGTGAGTTTTCTTAATGCCAGTTGCACAACGATAATGTTGGCACAATCTGATGCAAGCAGCCACTATTGAATCTTCTTATGATCGTGGCCAGATTTACTAGTTCATTCTACCTGTTTTATTTTGAGTTCCAAAAATAATATGTACCATATTATTTTAATCAAGTTTTCAAGCCAAAATTTCTTTACTAGGATGTGACTTTCATCTCTGAAGAAGTATGCATTGGGGAAATGAAAATTTTCAACTGAATGCATCATATGCGGCCTTTTTTAATACTACCATTTTCTGCTAGATACTATACAAAAGCCGATGCGATAATCGTTTGAATGAGATCACCGAGAAAGTTGTAGCTGACAAAAAAGAGGTATTGCATTTAAAGATGAGGTGCTTTTTCAGTGATAACTGATATTTGTTGGACTCATTTAATTGAACCTTCATCTAGGCTGACTCATTAGCAAGAAAATATGAAGAGAAGTACAAGCAGGTTGGTGATGTGGCATCTAAATTAACCATTGAAGAAGCTACATTTCGCGATATTCAGGTATTTTTGTTCCTTTATGTTGTCTTTAAGCTTTCCATGCTTTCGGAATGTTAAATGGTGTCAGTTTGATGACTCTGTTTGTAGGATAAAAAAATGGAACTATACCGAACAATTATCAAATTGGAACAAGATAATGCTGATGGTATTCAGGTATGTTGTACCTTCTGTTAGTTTCATCGAGAAGACAACGAATTTTCTGAGTCAGAAATTGGTGGGTACAGGAACAAGCAAATCAACTCCAGTCAGTTCTCGAGGAACTGGTAAAAGCCTTGAATGAACGGTGCAAAACTTATGGGTTACGTGCAAAACCAACCTCACTCGTTGAGCTCCCATTTGGTATGTCTTGTTAAGAGCAGGCTTGGATGCTATCCAATTTTCTCCACCAGCAGTTATGATTGAAATATTAGGGGTGCCATTTGTCATGTCTCATCTATCTTAGTTGCTAAAAAATTGATGTATTAGCCTTTATAGTGTTCCTGTATATCTTGTTATCGATGATATCCTAAATTAAAATATTCAGGAGTCAAAAGGCAGTATATTCTATTGAAATGATATATATCTTGCTTGTGAGCGATGCTATCAATGGATTCTGCTATCAGTGGATTCTGATTTATTGCTTGTCTCGGTTGAATTTCTTTTACAGGTTGGCAACCTGGCATCGAAGGAACAGCTGCTGACTGGGATGAAGTTTGGGATAAGTTTGAAGATGAAGGTACTCTTGTAGTCCACTATACTGATCTTTTTTACGCGTTAAACATATATGTGACAGTTTGGCATTTTATAGTTTTTCACATAAACTTCTTTTTCTGATACAGGATTCCAATATGTCAAAGAGCTTACGCATGATGTGGAAAATGTGATTGCACCTCCCAAACCAAAATCTGCATTGGTTAGAGAGAAAGTTACTCCGTTGTATAACAGCGGTTTTACAAAGTCACCAAGTAAAGATGATAAAAAATCAGACCTGCCTGGTTCTGGGGAGAGATTACCTCAGAATGAGAGGCCAAACAATCAAAACTTGGAGCAAACAGTAAGAAGTCCACCAGACAGTCCAGCAGGAAGTGCATTTGATAGCCCATCAAAGAAATTACCGGAACTGAAACTGATGAAGGATGTCAATATAAATGGTTCACCACATGGATTTGACACCCCGGGGTAACTAATAATGTTCTTTTTCCTTGTTTTACACAGATATCTTAACTTTTTACGCATTTCTACTTGAATACTTTGAGTAACCATCTAGAGCTGAACTCCTAGTATCCTATTCATAGTTGTTTTGATCTGCTAAAACAATTGCGGTCATTTGGTCTGTAATTGCAGTGGATATGGTAGAGCTGAATCTGTACTTTCTGGGGAGAGAGGTTTTGATGAGCCAGGTTGGGGTTCTTTTGATTCCCATTATGATACTGTTGCAGCATGGGATTTCAACCCTGGCACTCCTAAGGTATTTATTTAATTGAAAAGTACTTTGATTTCCCGTTGGTCTTTCTGTGATAGTTCCCTATTCGAATGTTGCTGCTGCCTGAACTTTGTCTCCGTACTGTTCCAATCCAGGATTCTGACATTGAGAGACGTAGCGAAAGTTCGTTATTTGGTCCAGATGACTGGGCATTAAACCCAATAAGAACTGGATCTAGAACCATTGACTCAACTCCAACGCAGGGTCCATTTTTCGATTCTGTTCCTAGCACTCCGCTTTATAACTCTGCTAGCATATTAAATCCAATTAGAACTGAGTCTACGGGCATGGCCACTCCAAAGCAGGGTCCATTTTTCGATTCAGTTCCGAGCACACCACTCTATAATTCTACAAGCTCTCCACTCGGGGATAACATGTTTTCCAGGAATAGTCTATTTGCGGATTCAGTTCCGAGCACACCAATGTACAGTTTTAACAATTCTCCTAAAGGGTTCAACGAAGGTTCTGAAGAGCCATATTCATTCAACAGTTTCTCAAGATTCGATTCGTTCAACATGAGTGACAGTGGTCCTTTTGGTTCTCGTGAGTCTTTGACGAGATTTGATTCAATGCGAAGCACTAGAGATTCTGACTTTGATCAAGGATACTTTCCACCCCAAGAATCCTCCTTTTCAAGATTTGATTCTTTCCGGAGCACGGGAGATTCTGATTATAACTTTGGCTCATTTCCTCCACAAGACACGTTTACTAGATTTGATTCTATGCCGAGTTCTCGGGATTCTGATCATGGTCATGGTTTCCCTTCGTTTGATGATGCTGCGGATCCATTTGGGTCTAATGAGCCTTTTAGGACATCTCTTGAGGGTCAAACTCCGAAGAAAGATTCAGATAGTTGGAAAGCATTTTAGTGTTGCAATTTTGTCATGCTTTTTTCTTGGGCACTTTTTTTTTTCTTTTTTCTTTTTTTCTCTGGAGCTTGTTTCTTGGGGTTACTGTTCCAGAAGAGGCAGATTGCTTCTTCCATTTGTGGTGATTTTTCCTTTTATGTTATTATCACTTGGTTTCTTTTTTCCTCGGATATTTTTCCGTGTGTTGATAATAGTATAGTGTTATTCATTTTATGATTGGACTTCTGTAAGTTGGTATTTGAGATGTTTGTTCATTCACGTGTGCTACTATATTTATTTCGTATGAACTAACTCGAGGTTTGCAATCTCGTATTGTTCTATTCTGTCCGGGTGCCCTAAGATTCGGTTGCCATTTTCCTTTCATCCATTATGTTCCCTTTCCCGGCAATGACAACACTTGAAGCTTTCCCAGTCCGTCGCTACAACACTTTTTCAACACAACTTTGAGTCACTCTGTAGGTAATTTCTCGGTGGCAATTTGACTAAAAGTAGCAGTATATATATAGACACACACACACACACACACACACACAAAATGATTAAAGATACTCATTCATTTAACCTCTAACGAGTACCTCTACAAGGAAGCCTGATAACAATCCATAAACACTTGAATAATTTTTGGCAAAAAGCCGAAACCTCCAAAAAATCAAACCAATCATTTGCAGAGCCATAAGAGTCTGAAATCAAGGATTCGTCCAATGCACGGCTTCAGCGGTAAGCGGTAATAAGTGACTCGGATCGGGGAGATATTTAGATTTCAAAAACGAATTATTTTAAAACAAGAATTTGCAAATGACTAGGCAACTATAGTATTCCACTTCAGGATTTAGCTGGATTCAAAGGCTCGAGTAAGTGTAACCGGCACAACCCAAGAAGATAAGCACCCATAATTCTCAGCCTTTCCGTGACAATCAAGCCAGGTCCCAGGGTATACAAGATTTCACGAACACAGAAAAATCCTATACAGTCGATCTAAACAAGAGTTGCATCGCCAAGAATGTACACCCTGAATGTTACTGCGCAGAACATCAGTACAATTTCTATAACCAACAAAGCTATCTGAATCTAGTTTGATACAACTTCAGGCATTTGTATAACTTCACTAGGATTTTAAATCCAGCATAATTACAAACTTACAGACATTTGAAGAAAAGATCATATTGGCTTGGATTAAATCAACCTTCCTTGATGAACAAATAAACTATGGGATGTTAATTTGAGAAATCTTCGTATCCGTCTTCATCTTGCTTAATTAATATTTTTGAAACAGAGATGGAGATTTGATTCCGCAATTTCGAGTTCGGGGAGATAAAATTCGTAGACAAGAATGGAGATGACAAATTCGCCCTCGTCCGTTCCATTGCCATCCCTAGTTCCAACCTTGGAGCCTTATTAGTATGAACAAATTGACGACACTTAGACTATACTCTTTCGATATTATTATATATTTTTAGGAAAGTTATCATCATATTTCAATATCATATATATTATCCTACTAATCTAATTTTTTTATGATACATATGCAAAAAAAAAAAATTATGATACATATGCAATCATTTGGCAAAAGAATTAGCTGATGGAAGACTAGGACTAATGGAAGGATACATTATTGGCTGTAAATTTAAACAATCGCATAGCACCACTCTGTAAATCTAATAATAGTTTTTAAAAATAAAATCATACATAGCATTTCAAAATTTCTTTATCTGAGGTGCCTCCATTTGTTTCAAACATCATTCAGTACACCCTTCAGAAGATCAAGCCCCTCAGCTGATATGCTTCTCCTCTTCTGAGATTTCGGAATCTCGATACGAGGTGGAGGATCAGGTGAGAAACAGACCACAACCACGGTAAGATTATCGCATGTGTTGCGATTGAGTGCCTCCCGAACAAGTTCTTGGGAGCACTTCCCAGGATCGTTGTGCATCATCAGCGCCTTCCTTACTACGGTTACAGCATATTGACTACTCATGACGTCCCATAGACCGTCACAACCTATTATCAGGAATTCATCTTCTTCGGTTAAGTTCACTTCTTCTATCTCCGGTTCTGAGCTTAAGGGGCATTTTGTACCTTTAGCACCTTTCATATGCCAGTCGCCCAAAGCTCGTGCCACCGATAGTTGGCCGTTGAGATAGCCATCATAGATAACTCCCCCTAGCTTTTCTATTCTAAGTTTTTCGGATGTGCAGTTGGGCTTGTGATCTTTCGACAATTCTATTGCTCTCCCTCTTTTCCCGAGAACTGCTCGAGAATCCCCAGCATTAGCAATTACCATGGTCCTGATTGTAACAGAACAAATAAAGAATGGAGGTAGGTGCAAGGATTAACGCAATATTGTGAACAATTCATTTGAATGACTAAATATAATGTCATAATATAAAGTTGCAAACAAATTAGAGGATAATTTCAGTAACACAAGCTCGATTCATTACCTTCCTAACATAATAGCAGTCAGAGCGGTGGTCCCAGATGAGCGATCAATATTACTGGCGTCTGCCAATGCGTTATCCGCTTTCACAAAAGCATTCTGGATTGCTCTGTCAACCCCATCTGGGAAATGTAAGTCCTCGATGATGAAGTTAAGAATGTTCTTTCGAGCGAAAGACGCAGCACCAACACCACCATGACCATCAAAAACCTGAAGATTAATCACACTGTAAAAATTGTTGAATTAATCATATGACATTGATTAGGTGGTTTCTGAGAATTTTTTCCATAGACATTATTAGAGTCAATCACTCCTCTGTTCTTCTAAATCAAGTAAGATTTCACCTAAAAACTTGTGAAAGATAACCAAAGATAATTAAATGAGAGTATGAATGGAACTTTTGAAAACTTGTTCAAAAATTATTTTGATTCTTCCTCAAGAATTATTTATCGTTCCATCCAACGAGAAGAACTAACAGAAGCTCAAAAGTAAGTTACACACCCCATAGAATGCTCCAGGTGAAGGAAAACCATTAGCTGTACCAAGATGTTCATGTAGGTTATCTACACAAATGTACTCATCCTCCATAAATGTCTTTGGCCCTATCTCAGAGCAGCTTCCTGACCGAAACATAGGTAGAGAAGCCTTTCCTGATGGTGGCTTTAAACCAAATTCAGTCGTGTGTTTCTATACATTCAAATAAATTAAACTTCAGTCCATTTCGTGACGCAGGAGAAAAATGCATCAGAATACACAATCTTCTAACAAATTAAGAAAGCCTTATCTCAGATAGGGTATAATCTAAGCTAGACTCCAAATATACCGAAAACTTGTCACATGTAGAAGTCAAAAGATGCTACTAAGATCACGCATAGATTTTAACAGACTGATCTTACAGCAATGCTCCACTAAAAAATATTGCTTTGGTGGCATCGAGTAATGGGATTTGATCCACCACAGAAACCAAATGATTGAGAAGCAATCTAACGAGAAGCCAATTCCATCAGATCCCAAATCAATGTTCTTCGACATCAATCCATATTACAGAGATATCCCACATTTCAAAACAAAAATTTACCTTCAAAATCAACTACTTACTCACCAACGAGAAGGTATTGGCCAAAGTTTCATGGCTGATGCAGTGCCTCATTACCGGTGGCAGTGCTACTATAGCTTGGCCGCCTTCATCGTGATTTTCTTGGATTTTCTTTTCAAAATTTGGCATCTTTTGATTTTCTTTGCAAAACCCATTTTCTAATTTAGCTTGACAAGATGATGAGCTAGTTCCACCAGCCATTAATTTTTTTTTCCTGCAACCCCAACAAATAAAACTATCCCTCCATAACAACAAACATCCTTTATAATGTTCTTAAATGCCCACCTCTGTTTCTTCTAAGCTGGAACTAGTAAAATTACAGCCTCCCCTCGTGTGATTTCATAAAGAATTCAATATAACACATTCAGAGAAGAACCATGCACAAGATTACGCAAACCAGAATCCAGATACATGTAAAAATATTTCAGAAAGAACTAATAATTTTTTGTGTACAAAGTATAATTACAAATTGTGTGCGCCAGGAAAAATGCTGAAGAAAACTGTATGATAAGTTGAAAGAGAAAACTATTAACCAAAAAAACAGGAGAGGAGAAAATGAAACCAAAGCATGGTAGTAGGAGAGGGAGGGCCTGAGAATGGTAAATACTTTCGTCGCCACGTTTATAGGGAGACTCAGTTGCTTCACTCAATCGAAAATATTTTCAACATTTATATTTCTATTTTTACTAATTTTGGTTGTTTTAAATTTGGATTTCTCAATGAATTTTTATAGTTTATGATTAGAAAAAAAAGGATATTTAATTGAAGAGAAAGGCTGTTAAATAATATCGGTTTGTTGGATTACAGGATAACAATCAACAAACAAGGACACGAAACATTTTCGATTTAAAAAATAGTATGTCTCTTACGGTCTCACGATTTTATATATATCGGACAGATCGACACAGTTCATATTTAGAGTCAAAAATAATATTTATCACATAAAATAATATATTTTTAAGATTAGATAGGAGATTTGTCTCATAAATGACATGTGAAATAAACTCATAGATTTTTTTGTGTTAAAAAATATGTTTATTATGCTGATGTTTTAATTTTTTAAATTCTTAACCTGTATTTTTATCACACAATAAAAATAGTAGTACGACATCAATTTATATATTTTAAACAAGAGTAAGTTTCTTGTGAGACTGTCTCACGAGTTTATAATAACGAGAAGACTTAACCTGGTCCATAATTATCATTGATAATAATACTTTTGACATAAAAAATAATATTTTTTCATGAGTTGAGTAGGGACGAAAATCCGTCTCACAAAATCACGATTAGTTTTATGAGACGAGTATCTAACCTGACCCGATTCATGAAAAAATATTATATTTTATGCTAAAATATTATTTTTCATTTTAAATATAAATCGGATTGACCAATCTCACGAAAATACATCGATAACACAGTCTCATAAGAGACCTACAAATAAATAATAGGTAATATTAAAAAAATTTATCAATCTTTACTTTTTAAAAATAAGTGATAAATTTTAAAAATCAATGAAGGTATTTTAGGTAAATAAAAAATAGATTTTACCGTTCATATCAAAATTATTTACTCAACCTCTCCTTGATTATTAGGAATATATAAATAAAATACATATCGAGGAGATATAATTTTTAAGCTCGCCCCCAAAGATTGTTATTCTCGTCTCAAAGCAATATTTCGTTAATTTATTCCTCCCTTGATTATATGTAATTTCGAATTATTTTTTTTTTAAAATTATGTTGGCTATAAACTATTGTACTTTTTTTATTTATTTAGAATATATTCATGATTAATTTGAAACTAACCAGCATGCATGCATGATGTATATATATCTAAAAAAACATCAAACCGGTAATAATAAACCAATAAAAATCCCCATATAATTATTCCTATATCTTCCATTTTCCCCGCATTTTCCGGAAGCTAAGCTTTGAATATCATGATCTGATCAAGATACATAAAATGTTACTTAAATCACCAATATTTTACCAAGAATCACCCTGTAGCTCTGTGGCCATCAGTAGATATCGATCCCAGCATACACATACACTTCATGAACCTCGCCAATGTATCGTGTGAAGAAGAAACCTATACGTACATAAATACACACGAATATTTACTTAATCATGGTGTACGTGTAGCATAGAATGTACCTCGATGGGGCCGAAGCTGGCTAGAGTTCGGTTCGACATTCTTGTGACGAAACCTTGGGTGTCTTCGACAAAGAACCTTTCACCTTAAAATCACATGTGATTACGATATCTTTAAGCTCATTCCTGGCCCAGTTGTTAAACTCAATCGAGGTCTCGATCTTTAGCTGCATGGATTTTGTCTCATTCGAATCGGCCAAGCTTTTCTTGATTGCTTCTGTTAATGGCTCCCAGGACCCGTACAGCGTAACCGGAATACTACGGATTGGGATGTTGGGTTCTTCTTCTGTGGCTGATGATGGAGCACCTCCGTGCCCTATTTTCTTGTTCTTGAAAACCAGGGAAGATTCTCCAGTTCCAAGGAAGGAAACAGACATCTTCTCATTAGGGTTTGTTGCGTGCAGCGTGATGTCATATTCCGGCGTGTGTGTGTGGGTGTGGGTGTGGGTGTGGGTGTTGGTGTTGGTGGTGTTGTTCTTATTAAGGGGAGGTTGTTCCAAATTCTTGGAAAGGAATTGCACGACCTCAAATTCCGGCGACTTGGGGTTGTACATGGTGGCACGGAGAGCTAGAAGGGCCATCCCGGCCACGATTCCGAGGAGGATGAAAATGAGAAGAAGCCAGCAGAAGAGGCGAGAAAAGCCGCATTTGTTGGTTTTCTGAGGGAAATTTCGGGTATGCTGCTCCACGATATGGGCGTTTTCCGGTGGCGGGATGCGGTAGACTTGATTGCGGGGGATCTGAACGACGTAGGTTCCACGGTCGTTGGCCGGTGGGACTTCCCGCTCCTCCATAGGAAGATGAGGAGCGGTGGTCTAGCCAGGTAGGAAAAGAGGCAGAAGCGATGGTGTGTATTTTTTGTATGGAAATATTGGAGAATGTTTGCATGGGAATAGGCAGAGGACATTGCAGTAAGTCAGACAACGGTGGGGTATGGTTTTTGTGGGTACGAGAAAAGAAGCCCGTAAAAGTTTTAAAATTGAACCAATGGTTAATTATATTATATACATATAAATATCTCAATTTAATTACGACTTTATAATTTTCGTATTATAATTTATTTCAGTTCACCTTTTCTAAGCGTACATATATATCCCAAATTTAATTTATTCAATATCAAATCAACTTAGAATTTTCATAAGTAATAGCATCGGACATAAATCTTCTATGATATTTTTGTGAACATTTATAAAATGCAATATAATTTGAAATATAACATCAACCGTATTTTTTACACACATAGTTGTCAGACAAACAGATCGACCCGTAACGATCAGGCTGACCAACCAAAAAACAATCATCTGGTCGGCCGACTCGCGATACCTGATGTCGGAAAATATGATGGACCGGATCAACCCAACATATCTAACACATGTTGAATGCTCTCCTACACAAAACTCAATTGAAACTTTACGATAAACCGAAATTCAATCAAGGATGATGATACACGTAGAATCCATAGTTTTTCATTATTTAAGTAATAATTTATTTTAATTAAAACATTTTTTTTAAAAAAATAAGTTTGAATTAGTAATTCAATAATAAATATTTCCCTTTAACTTAAAACTTCAATCATAATACTTTATCTCCTCCGTTACATTTTGATGATACTAAAATTTTATCTCGGATTCAGTCTAGAGAACGGATCTTCAAATCTGCACAGCTGATCGGGTCGGGTCGGGATCTTATGGTCTGCACATATAGAAATAGGGTTAGGGGTTGTGGGCTTGGATTCTGTCCCTTTGGTGGGATAGGGATCATTCTGAGATGAGCTCGAATAGGGATGCAAACGATCCAAACCAAACCAAACAGTATCAGGCTTGAGCTTGGTTTGTTTAAAATTGTTTGAGGCTCGAGCTCGATTCGAGCTTCTATTATCAGGCTCGAGCTTGGTTTGTATTGAAATTACTGAGCTCGTTAAAATCTCGAGCTCGGCTCGTTAAAAGCTCGTTTAGCATGTTAATCAAGCCAGGCTCGAGCTTGATTCATTAATAGCTCGTTTAACATGTTTAACAAGCTTGGCTTGAGCTCGTCTCGTTTTCGAGCTCGATAAGCATAGAATTGAGCTCGAGTTTGAGTTTGAATCGAGCTTGTTAAAAATTAAATATATCTATAAACTAATTTTAAATCAGACATAAAAATGTAAATTCATTCATAAATAACCAAAACGACACAAATAAGAGCAAAAAAAAACATAAATAAGTATATTATTGAACATTCCAAAATCATATTTGCGAGCCACCTAAACGAGCCGAGCTCGAGCTCGCGAGCCTATTATCGAACATGTTTGCGAGCTCACGAGCCGAATATCCTTAGGCTTGGGCTTGGTTTGATTAAATTTTCGAGCTCAAAATCGAGCTTGGGCTTGGTTTGATATGATTAACAAACAAACTCACACGAGCTTTTTATCGAGCCGAGCTTCGAATAGCTCGCAAATCGTTTGGTTCATTTACATTCATAAGCTCGAATGTATCCAGATGTACTAAACTTTGGGAACATCACATTTAATTCACCAGTTTTTTTAAAAGGTTGATTTATATTTTTAAAGATATAATATTAAATAGTTATGTAAATGATTTGACTTTTACGAAAGTATGACAACTCACACTTTGTATGCGCATTAAACCTCACGAATTTTATTCTTACACGTACATTTTAAATTTTATTATTATTGTTATTATTACTAAAGTTAAAATTAGTTAAAAATCAAATTAAAATTTTATTTTGTAATAAAGTTCACCGTGTTTTGATTAATCTTTTAGACAAATATTGTATTTATCTGAAATTTTATTTTACTTTAGAGATAATATAATTTGTGTCTTTAAAATCCGACCGGACTAGATCAGTCAGTTTTTCTGATTTTTTCATGAACCGGTCCAGACAAAGTCTAATAACAGTTTGTACGATCAAACAAATCAAAAACCGTCGAACCGATCGTGAAGCTGTTTAAAATCGATTCGACCGGTTCACTATTTTTTAATTTTAGAAGTTGATTATTTTTTATATTTTTATATTTTTTATTTTTAGTTGTATATATATTTAATTATTTAGATTTTGATTGTTTTAATTTTTTTAAATAGTATTAGAGTTTATTTTGATTTATTTATTTTTAAAATATAAATATAATTATATTTGATTATATGTAGGATGTTTAAAGTTTAAATTTTGATTAATATATTTCTTAATTATTATTTATATATATATATTTAAAATATAACGATGAGGATGATATGAAATCAAGTTCTTTACCTATTTTCCCTGTCCGAGTCCATCCCGCCACTACCGCCTGCCTCGCCGCCGCCGCCCTTCTTTAGGACTCCGATGCTCCACTTCGATTAAATTTTAAAAACAAGTTCTCCTATTTATCTAGCTATTGTTTTATGCTAAGTGCTTGTGTGATATTAATACTCGAAAAAGTTTAAGGATGCTGCAAAGCAAGTCGTTTGTCAAGAAAACGAAGCAAGGAAAACTCATCAAGGTTCTTCCTAAACCTTAATTTATGAATTTTTCTTTCTCCCTCTTCCTCTCTCAGTCTCTCTTCAGTTCGTGTTGTTTCCTAAACTTAACTACGTTTGATTGGCCACTTGCTTCGCAGGTGGTGAGAGAACATTATTTGAGAGATGATATATACTGCGGTGCTCCATTTTGTAAAGTTTGTGATATTTCGGCAGCACGCCTCAATTCGACTGCCTCGACTATTCTCATTGTTGACACTAATGTTGTCCTCCATCAGGTTAGCTGTTATTTCGTTTCTTTGTTTTAAGAAAAAAATGTAGTACTGACTGTACTGTTCAGGGAAAAGTTTCTGACTTTTTGGCTCATTCTGCTTATTTTCTTTGGCTGTGTCGTTAGATTGATTTACTGGAAAATCCAGCTCTAGATGATGTGGTAATTCTATCTATAGTGTTGGAGGAGGTGAAGAACAAGAATCTGGCAGTATATAATAGACTTAGAGCGCTTTGCAGCAACTCCCAGAGGAGATTTTTTGTCTTTTCCAATGAATACCACAAGTATGCTCTATTTTAAATTTGAATGATTTAGGATACAGATGAAAGAGTATTTTATCTATTGTTTTGCATTATGTTTTTGTGTTTAGGAAGGTCGATGTGCATCATTTTTTGGTTATTTGACTGATAGAAGGTGACTCTAATGTATGGGGTGCCTGACGTCGTTAACATTTTTTGCTGATTGCCCCAAGTTTGGTATTGAATTGCTTGTTTGATCTATTTATGTATTCCACTAGTATTCTAAGAAGTGTTCTTCGATAGTTAACAGTGAAATGCTCTTTTACATCATAGGTGTCATGGTTTCTCAAACTGTTCTTGTTTGTTTTAATACTACGATCAAATACAATTACTGGTATCATTTTTACTAATTCATGTTATTTTTTTTCTAGGGATACTTTTGTGAAAATCGAGACTGGTGAAACTCCAAATGACAGGAATGATAGAGGTATGTTGATCTTTGTGTTCAATTAGAGACGCACCTGTTTCTACATTTTTAGATTGCTTATCGATGTGTTGGCAGCTCTCTAGTTATCAAATAATATTAGTTAGCAATTTGAGATTTTTTACGTTCTATTGTTCTTTTTATGGTAGTACTTAGTACTGTTAGATACATTTAAAAAATTTATTTTATTGTTTAATGGCTAATTTTTTAATCTGCTTTTCTATGTTGACTTAAATAATAAACAAATATATATTTTTTTTTCATGCTTTGTGGTGATTTTGTGGAGTTATATGGGATGACATCATAGGATTCCATGAGACCAGTCGATAAGATAATAAACATAAAGTGCAAAACTAAGAAGACATGTAAGCTTTTGAGGGATATGAGAGAACTAAGTAATTTAATATCGGCCTTATACCCGGAAGTAAATTGAAATTAAGAATAGTCACTTAGCTGGGTGTTCAAAAATAACAAAAAATATGCCTAAGCAGAACGGTGGCGAACATAGGAACGAAGTTGATCGGTAATAAGTAGAAGGCTGAAAGCTTCTTCACCAGCTCAAAACCCTTGAAGAAAAGTCTCTATTTTAATAATGCACGATCCCTTTTCTTACAAATTCTGTGCAGTACCAGCAAGAACATCTGAGGTTATTTCCTTAATATTTACATACATCAATGACAACAAAGAGCAGACCACGTTCAACTAAGATGTTTCTTTTCAGTTTGAGAATCTTGGAACTGTCTGCTGAATTTGTGATGGTTGATTGGCCACTGATAAAAGGCCTATAAGGCTTGCTTTGCTTTAGCGAAGGATTCCCAATTTTTCAGCATGCTTTATCATTTCTGTGGCCATACTGTGTTTTTTACTGAGCCGTTTGGATGATTATGAGTAAAAGCTTTGCATTGTATTTTGAGAACCATGAAGTATTGGAAGTCAATGTATACTCTACTATAATGTTAGTTACCTATATATCGTGATTCAGAAATTGTCTTGAAATATCTATGTCAAGATAAAGGTAGTTTTCTTTTCTTTAGATTAACTTATTGGCTGGACTTCTTGTTCTAATTCAGGTAGGTTTTTTAAAACCGTGGAACAATTCTGTAATTGTGTTGAAATATTGCTCTTGTAGTTATGAAATATTGTGGAATTTTCTTATCTGACAATGAAATGATGATTCAGCTATCAGGGTGGCAGCCCAATGGTATCAGAATCATCTTGGTAATTCGGTGCGTGTCTTACTTATTACAAACGATAAAGATAACAAGAGGAAGGCCATAAAGGATGGAATTAATGCGGAAACAGGTATTATTAACATGATTTAATATTCTTATGTTTTCTTTGTTGGAATCCATGTGATCATCTTGAGATTCCCTTAGGCTGTCTCAACTTCTACCTTATCAAAATAGAGACCTTTTTTGCTTGGTCATCAAAATGTGCGATCTTGAATCTATATCTGTATACACGTATTTATGAATTTAATGCTCATTGTAGTTGAGTCATATGTCAAATCGCTTGGTCAGCCAGCATTACTTGACCTGATTGCTCAACCTCTAACTGAGGATGCTGCATTGGAGGATGTAGAAGATCTGAGGCCCACGAAGAGAAAAATAATCTATCCTGAGGTTGTAGGCTATCACCATGCTCTGTTTATGATTAATATTTGGCTGATCTTTACTGTCTTAAAGGCAATCGTGCGTGAATCCCATGCAGCATAAACCAATGTCTGAAATTACTTCTGGATTGCACCGTGGCATTTATCACCAAGGGAAACTACGGGTTAATCGTTACAATTCTTTTGAAGCCTATGTTGGGAGTGAAAGTATTGGTGATGAAATTATCATCTACGGGCGAACAAACATGAATAGGGCTTTTGATGGTGATATAGTGGTTGTGGAGCTTTTGCCTCAGGATCAATGGCACGAAGAAAAATCTCTCGCAATAGCTAATGATGGTTTGTAGTCCTTTTCATGCTTATGTTATATATTGCATAATAATATAATGATGGCTGCAAATAAAAAATTTTCGCACCACTATGCTTGTTATTAGTAATGATCAAAAGGGTTTCTTAGATGATATAATAACAAGATCAGGCTATAAAATATTTGCAATGGCTGTCATTCCTGTGAAACTGTGCTACTGAAATATTTTAATCCCCTGAAATGCTTAAATATGCTTCTTGAAAAAAGAAAATTGGCTGTGCTTTATTATTATGTTTTCTGGGTGCAATTTGAGTCGAACAAGTGCCAAGGAACAGAAATTAATGTTTTAGGAAAGATAAATATAATTGAGCCAATTCGTAGAAATTAATTACTTCGTGTAGTGATGGAGGAAGGGGCATCCTAAAATTTCACAGCATTATTCATTTGGATTCTCCATATTTTGTCGCAAAATGTTCTATTTACTCCTTTTTCATTTTGTATTCCAGAGGAAGAGGAGGAAGACGATGTTCATTTAGCACCAGTTAGTACTGATGACGCTCCACGAGTTACAAACATCTCACAAGTTTCGGTTGGAGACAAGAATGCTATGCCAACTCGTCCATCTGGGCGTGTTGTTGGTATTATCAAACGGAACTGGCACTCGTAAGTAGGATGATTGGCGCAGCCTGTTACTTTCTATTCATGAAAACATTGGTTTGATAACTGAATTGAAAATTTAGTTATTTTTCACATTAACAAACCATTTTTTAAAGTGTATTTTGCATAAATCTTAAAGTTGAAATCCTTTTTATGCAGTGTTGGTGCTTGATGATATGTTAAGTTCACTACTTTTCCTTTTTTTTTGTTCTTCTGTTTCTACAATTAAAAAGTGGTCTTGGTCTTTTCAGAATGATAAGGAGAGAGAGAAATAGGATCCAAAGAAAAGGCCATTTCTGCGATGTACTGGTTTTATGTGAACCTTTGGAGTTTGGATTAATCCATCACATTGGTTCCAAATGCGTAATTTTACACTTGTGCTAACTCTTATGTTACAAATTATTTTAGGAAGCATCTGAGCATGTAGAAGGGCTAGGAAGAAATTAAAGCATCGATAAGAAAGTTTGGTTGTATGTTAGTTTATGTCTTTGTCATGTTGATTAAAGTTGTGCAACTATTACCCAAATACGGTAAAGTTCGCTTCTTCCGAATTCGAGGAAAACAGGCACCACATTCTCCAGTGATGATCATTCGCTTGGTGCATGGTCAATTTACAATTGATAGAGCCATGAAAAATGTCATCCCATCATCCCAAGCCTAACTGTAGTTTATTCTCTCAGTTAGCCTGAACAGATCTCCTTATCTTGCTATAGAGGGCAGACTTCAGATCTTTGAACGGTCGAAAGAAAAATATTTCTCTCCATGATATTCTTAAACTTAGAAAGATGCCATTATCATCCGCTTCCTTTAAAACCGAGCCAATGACAGAAGTTCCTGTTATAGATAATATCAAACTCAAGCACATGGAAAAAGTTATTCTGATTAACATCACTATCATCTGTTCTTTCCTTTGTGCTTCATTCATTAACATTTTTCTGTGCAGGTATTGTGGATCTTTAGACCCTATGCCTATGCCAGCAGGTGATGGTGGTATTGCACATGCTCTGTTTGTTTCCAAAGATCGGAGAATTCCTAAGATACGTGTACAAACGCGTCAACTTGGGAATCTATTAGACAAAAGAATTATTGTTGCTGTTGATTCATGGGATCGTTTATCTCGATACCCTTCTGGGCATTACATAAGAACAGTTGGGGAAATTGGTGATAGAGATACTGAAAGCGAGGTGTGCTGTACTGCTTTTTACCCCACCCATCACTTTAGAATCATGCTAATATTAATTGCTATTATGACGATTTAATCCACTTATTATATCTTTCCATGCATGGAGCATCTCTAATTCTCTATCGCGGTCTTGATCATAAACCTTTTTAAGTGTAACTATTTAAGTTTATCATGTTCTATTAAGTACTGTTTTTGGTCGTATTCTTGCTCCGTGTATGTGGATGCTGCCTGTTGCTTTTGAGGATCTCCACAGTCAGTGCTTCAACTCTAAAAGCAGGAAATTTCTTATATAAATGTTCACACCGTTTCTACAATTGAATATGACCTTTGACAATGCATACATTTTTAACGGCCGCTTCTCCTGTAGATTCAGCACCAACTACTTACAATTGTAGGAAAATCTTAGAAATATACACGCATTAGGCTTCTGAGTAATATTTTTCTTGGATCAACTTCTGAAAAGGATCTAGGTGCATCGAATATGACCTTTGTCCATTGTTTGTCTTTTGATTTTCATCTAAATGTCGATTTCCTTTTCTTTTGTTATTCAATTTGAATATAAATTAAAGATATCCCTATGGAATTTAAACCAACTTGAAATGAGCAAATGACTGAAATGATATTTTTGTTTACTTTGGGTGGTGTGCATATTGGTGTAGTGTGTCGATTTTTTTTACATGAACTAACCAATCTTTGACCGAATTGGTGTTATCAGAGTAAACATGGTGTTTCGGTCTACTTAAACACAAACTAACATGTTACATGTTAGACTAATGCTCGCTAATAAGCTTTGCCGAAATAATCTGTCTTTTACGAAAAGTATTGGAGAGCAGAACTGTTGTGTCCATTAAAGAACTAATAAAACTGAAGATTTGGTGCATTGACGAGTCGCGAGAACATTACACGTGTGAAAAAAAAGAAGAGAGGAAGGAAAAGATCCTAGAACTATTGCTGTCAACATTTGTTGTCCTGTTTTGATCATAACCTATCTTTCCTGTGTCAGAACTAGATGTGATATCTTGAAATAGGATTACCATTGGCAGTATCACTATTTTTGACTGATACTTTTATGCTGCAGGTGGTGCTCATTGAAAATGATATTGATGCTAGGCCATTCACATCTCAAGTTTTAGCATGCTTGCCACCCTTACCTTGGTCTGTGTCAGCAGAAGATGTAGCAAATTCAATCAGGCTGGATTTGCGCGATCTACGCGTCTTTAGCGTGGATCCCCCAGGTATTGACGTAATGCATAAACTTTATGTGATGTTAATCCGCTTTATATTGTTTCTAGATCCTCAATGTTTATTGCATTGCTTTGCATGAACTATGTTATTGCTTTTGGTTCAGGATGCAGGGACATTGATGATGCGTTACATTGCACGCTTCTACCTAGCGGAAATTTTGAAGTGGGAGTTCGTATCCTTTGGTCACATGTATTTTTTGGTTGCTTGTTAATATTGTAAGCATGGATTCACTATTTTCTTTAGTCTTCCTTGGAGATTTCTTGTTGCAAAGGAACTTTTTACTTCTTCATTACTATGTTTTTTCTCTTTTTAAAGGATGGTGTGGAAAAATAATTCAGGAATAATTTCTTCCTTGTTCAATCAGTCAATTGGTCAGTAAAAGGTTACATAAATAGGGATTTACAGAATACTCTAGAATAACAGAAAAAGGAAACTAACTATTTCAGGATACTAACTAATTCCTAAAAATCTGCATATTGACTAACTGTACATTGACCTAATCGAATACCTTAATTAAGGGAATTGGTTTTACCCTAATTTACATCACAATTCGACACTCCCCCACAAGCTGAGGAATAGATGTCTTTCATTCCCAGCTTGGATATGAGCCCATGAAAACTTGAACTGCTTAGTCCCTTAGTCAGAACATCAGCCAACTAGCACCCGGTTGGAACATAGGACATACACACTAGTTTTCTCTCCAATTTCTCTTTGATGAAGTGTCTGTCAATCTCAATATGCTTTGTCCTATCGTGTTGTATAGGATTATGTGCAGTGTTGATTGCGGACTTGTTGTCACTGTAGAGTTTCATGGGACCTTCTGCCTTGACCCGTAGATCATCCAAAATCATCTTTAGCCATAGTATTTCGCATAGCCCTTGAGCAATCGCCCTGAATTCTGCTTCGGCTGAGGACCTGGCCACTACATTCTGTTTCTTACTCCTCCATGTTACTGGGTTGCCACCTAGAAACGTACAATACCCAGAAGTAGACCTTCTATCTACGAGGGATCCTGCATAGTCAGCGTCTGTGTAGGCTTCTACAGTAAGCCTCTCGTTCTTTTTGAACAGAATCCCTTTCCCTGGGTTCCCTTTCAAATAATGAAGTACCCTATTTGCAGCTTGAAGATGTGACTCTCTTGGATCATGCATGAATTGGCTGATCACACTGACTGAGTAGGCTATATCTGGCCGAGTATGAGCGAGGTATATGAGTCTACCAACTAACCTCTGGTACATCCTTTTATCAACTGCTGGTTCCTCTTTATCTTCTCCCAATTTGTGATTCGGATCCATTGGAGTAGGGGCTGGTTTACACCCAGCCTTTCCTGTCTCGGTAAGTAGGTCTGTAATGTATTTTTGTTGAGAGATGAAAATCCCGTGTGTAGAATAAGCCACCTCAATACCGAGAAAGTACTTCAACCTGCCCAGTTCTTTTATCTCAAACTCCTTTCCCAATCTTCTCTTTAATTCGAGCTTTTCTTTTTCATTATTCCCGGTTACTATGATGTCGTCGACATAGACTAGAAGAGCCATTACTCCCCCTGCAGAGGAGTGTTTAATGAAGAAGGTGTGATCACCTTGGCTTTGTTTGTATCCAGATTCCTTCATAAAGTTTGCAAACCTCCCGAACCATGCCCTTAGAGATTGTTTTAACCCATAAAGAGCCTTCTTTAATTTGCACACCTTATTGCTTGATTCTTCATCAAAACCCGGTGGGATGTGCATGTAGATTTCTTCATCTAAGTCACCATGGAGGAAAGCATTCTTAACATCATACTGCAGAAGTTGCCAGCTATAGTGAGCAGCTAATGACAAAAGAATTCTCACAGTGTTCATTTTGGCAACCGGGGCAAAAGTTTCCAGATAATCAACTCCATACGTCTGAGTATACCCTTTGGCTACCAACCTTGCCTTGTATCTCTCAAGGGATCCATCAGCCTTGTATTTCAGTGAAAAAATCCATTTACAGTCAACAATGTTCTTTCCCTCTGGTTTATTCACAACCTCCCAGGTTTTATTCTTTTCCAACGCTTTCATTTCTTCTCCCATAGCATCTCTCCATTCTCTTTTTGACAATGCCTCAGAGAGAGTAGTAGGGATTGCAATGGTGTTTAAACTGACAATGAATTTTTTGTGGGCTGGCGATAGGTTTTTAAGGGAAACATAGTGAGATAATGGGTATAGTGGTCGTTTAGTGCATTTCCGTGTATCTTTTCTGATGGCAATAGGAAGGTCTAGGTCATTTGTTGGGCCAATGATTGGTGTTTCAATCTGTTGAACATGAGAAGGGTGTTCGGGACTTACCGTGGTCTTATTTCCGGAGTCTGGATTGGAAGCTTGGACTTGAGTCTGTTCCGGGGCAGTCTCCCTCCTTGAGTACACCTGAGAGAACCTAGGAAACTTGTGGGAAGATGACACATTTGTGGGGTTAGAAGGCTCGGTTGGTATAGGAGGGAGATCAAGAGTGTGGATCGGTTCAAAGAATTCCCAAGGACTATCTTCTAGTGGACTCTCCCCCTGAAGAGAGGACTTGGAGAAGAACGGTTTATGTTCACTGAAGATCACATCGATAGAGATGTACGATTTTCTAGAAGAAGGATTATAGCACTTATGCCCCTTTTTAGTGGCTGAGTAACCTAGGAACATACATTTGATGGCTCGGGGATCCAACTTATCTCTTTGGGTGTTATGGACATGAACAAAGGCAGTGCACCCAAATACCCTAGGGGTGAGGCCGTTTGAGGTTCTAAAGTGAGGATAGAAGCTGTTAAGGCACTCTACTGGACTCTTGTTGTCGAGCACCCGTGAAGGAAGTCTATTAATCATGTGTGTGGCTGTAAGGACAGCTTCCCCCCAATAGGTCTTAGGAACGTTTCCATGAAGAAGTAGTGCTCGGGTAGTGTTTAGCAAGTGTCCATTTTTTCTTTCAGCCACCTCATTTTGTTGAGGTGTTTGAACACACGATGAGTCATGGATAATGCCATGTGACAGGAAATAGGGCGATAGGATTTGGTTGAAGTAATCTGTGGCATTGTCTGTCCTAAACCCTTTTATTTTTACTCCAAATTGATTTTGAATCATCGCATGGAAATTTGGTATAATAGTGCTAACTTCAGATTTATGTTTAAGGAGAAATATCCATGTGACACGAGTGCAATCATCAATCAAAGAGACAAACCAACGGGCCCCAGAAATGTTAGGTATCCGAGAGGGACCCCATACATCACTATGAATTAAATGGAAAGGAGAAAAACTTCTTTTATTACTGATAGGAAAAGATACTCGAGTATGTTTTGCCAATTCACATGTGTCACAATGAAATTCCGAAATATCTAATCCTTGAAATAAATAAGGAAACATAACTTTTAGAGTCCTAAAGGAAGGATGACCAAGGCGCAAATGGTGTAGCCAAATGGTATCTTTATTGGATGAACTAGACAAGGACAAATTGCTCCTGGCTTGTGGTGAAGACTCAAGGTAGTAAAGGGCCCCCTTTTCCTTAGCAAGTCCAATCTTCCTCCCCGAAGCTAGGTCCTGAAAAACACCATAGGAAGGGAAAAACGTAACATGGCATTTAAGATCACGAGTGAGTTTATGGATGGAGACAAGACTGCTGGACAGTTTTGGCACATGAAGTACATTTTTTAGGCTAAGCATAGGGGAGATATGTATGTCTCCGAAGCCTGCCACTGTAGCCACAGAGCCATTTGCCACTATAATTTTCCTGTTACTTGGGCATGGTGTATAAAAGTGAAAAGTCTGAGATATGGGTGTCATATGGTCAGTAGCACCAGAGTCGAGTTGGCATTTAGGGTTCTTGAGGCATCTACAGAAAAAGAGAATGAACCATTACCTGAGAGGGCTAGAGAACATGTACCAGAGGGCTTCTCTAGGGACCCCAGCAAATTTTTTAGCTTCTCAATCTCCTCTCGGATAAGCCCCTCTGCTGCTGAGTTTTCATCCCTGGTTTGATCCTCAGCCATGTGCGCTTGAGGTCTCGGCTTCCCTACTCGGGCTCCCCATTCTTTGCTTGGTGGTTTGCCATGTAGCTTCCAACAATTTTCCCTTGTGTGTCTTGGTTTCTTGCAATGAGTACACCATAGGTTGTCTTTTTTCCCCTTCCACTGATTTTCTCTGCTTGGATATGGTCTTTGCATATCAGCCGCCTTATTCGTCTCTAGATCCTCTCCTTTTGTTGCAAGTGCTGATCCATCCATGTGCTGTGGCTCAAGCATGATACCCCTGCGACTTTCTTCTGAGCGAATCAGTGAGATCGTCTCTTCTAAGGACGGTGTGTCCTCTCGGCCAAGGACCTGAATTCTTACTTGATCAAATTCAGGGTTTAATCCGGCCAAAAAATCATATATTCGGTCTCTCTCAATAAAGTTCTTCAATAGTACAGCATCCTCCGGGCATTTCATCTCAAAGACTCTTTAATAGTCAAGTTCCTGCCATAGATTTTGCAGCAGAGAAGCATACTCAATGACAGATTTGGTACCTTGTTTGAGGGCTGTAGTTTTAGTCTTTATCTCATACACCTGAGCAGCGTCCTTGGTCTTTGAATAGGTGCGGCGGATATAGTCCCAAGTTTCCTTCGCTGTGGAGAAGAACATACATGTGTCACTGATCATGGGATCCATGGAGTCCCATAACCAGGACATGATCATAGAGTCCTCTTCATCCCAAGCGTCAAACTTTGGATCCTCCCTTGGTGGTCCCGTTCCAATAAGATGGCTGATTCTTCCTTTGCCTTTGAGATACGTGCGAATGAATTGGGACCACTTGAGATAATTTTTCCCGTTGAGTCGATTGGAGGCCCGAATATTCTGCAGGTCACCGGTCTTCTGGACAGCAGTGGTATCATCAGGGAGAGACAAACTGCTGGAGATGGTAGTTTCAGAGATTGACATGGTGAAGGATAGGGAAATAAGAAAGAAAAGACAGCAATGAAGGCTTGAAAAAAAAACTGGACAGCAATGAAGGCTGGAATGTGCGGAATGAACCCAGACCAATGTCCTAGTGCTCTGATATCATGTGGAAAAATAATTCAAGAATAATTTCTTCCTTTTTCAATCAGTCAATTGAAAAGTAAAAAGTTACATAAATAGGGATTTACAGAATACTCTAGAATAACAGAAAAATGAAACTAACTATTTCAGGAAACTAACTAATTCCTAAAAATCTGCATATTGACTAACTGTACATTGACCTAATCGAATCCCTTAATTAAGGGAATTGGTTTTACCCTAATTTACATCACAATTCGACAGATGGGGGCTTGGATATGACTGTATATTCTTTAATGCAAGTTTGTGTTTCAAAGCCACCTTTGTGCCTATTTATTTACTGACTGGGATTTCCCCTTAAGGTTCTTATATAATTATCATGAATTTATGTGCTTTGCTGTTAAATTATGTAATTGTAACTTTGTGATTTTAGCTTTTATGATAGATGTTCCATTACCATCGCACTAGGGCATGAACAAATTCTAGGAATATGACCTCATTTTGTTTGATTTTAAAATCTCAGATAGCATAAAGAGTTGTCCACTTTTTGTGGCGATGTATACAAGGGTTTATTAGGATCTTTTTCCTCTGTTATTCTTTAGATTTCCCGACTTATTCAAAAAATTGTGTTTGAGGTTTTATTTCCCTTGAAAAAAAAATGGCACGTCCAAGTGTTTATCTTTACTAACATGTATCAGATATTGCTGATGTTACAAATTTTGTTCACCCTGGAACTCCCTTGGATGATGAGGCTTCACAAAGGGGTACCTCAGTCTACCTTGTTGAGAGGCGTATTGATATGCTTCCAAAACCTCTGACAGAAGGTGTTGTATGAGTTTACTCTGGGGGTTTTATAGAGGTTTTTTGTGAATATTGCATACTTGGGCCAAAGGATTATCTGTGCTAAGCAACGATAGTTCTTTGCAGATATTTGTTCACTCCGCGCAGATGCAGAAAGACTTGCCTTTTCTGTTATTTGGGTACTTGTTGTTTCTCAAAATAATGGGATTTTGAAAAGCTAATTGTTTCCTTTTTCTCCTAAGTGTTCTGATAAGTTTAATGCATTCCACCAGCTATGCCGTGCTTGTAAAACAAGCAGTTCGATAAAATGGTTGATATTTTTGCCTTTGTTTTCTTATTCTCAAGGAGATTGCTAACTGCCTTTGATTGCATCTTTTGCTTTGATATCAGAATGAAATCCTTGCAATAAATAATCATATGGTTATTTGATGGGTTTTTTTTAGAAATACTTTATTCCTAGTTGTAATCTTAAAGCTGTATCATTACTTCAGAATGAAGACGATTTTCGTAGTTGCTGAAATATCATTCAGAAAATAGTATTGAAGATTTCTTGTAAAGTTAGTTTTCTCAGTGCAGCTGTTAATTAAACTATGCTTGCTTCTACAATCCCAAGGAAGGGCTCTCAGCTATCTTAAAATATTATCAGTACCATTCTAATGTTGACCCAACTTGTGGAATTGGTCCGCACAATTCAATTTCTATTAGGAAATTGATAATCATAGACATTCTGTGGAATGGCTTACATATAGTTTATGAGGTAAAACCCACACATCCCTATTGATTCAACTTTCTGTGATTCTTCGTAATTTAGGAAATGACTCCTGAAGCAGAGATAATTTCTACAAAATTCACCAAGGCGATTATCAAATCATGCGCTGCATTATCTTATGTTGAGGCTCAGGCAAGGATGGATGATAGGTAACATATTCAACATTTTCCTTACATCTAGTAAATAGCAACACCCTCTCTCTTCAAACTCATTTTTATCATTGTTTCTCTTATTTTCGAAATTCATTTTCTCGTTTGATGCCCCCCACCCCCAAATTCATTTTTATCATTGTTTCTCTTATTTTCCAAATTCATTTTCTCGTTTGATGAACCGTTTTGTTACCATTCCTAGATAAGTCGCTACTATCGTATTTTGTTATTGGTAACTTTTCTTCCTGTAGCGATTTTCCTATCTGATAGACTCATTTAAAACTTTATTGACTTTGTTGTATGATTCCTGAACCAAATTCACTGAATGAATATTTAATTCTTGAAACAGTAAAAAACTTAAAAATACTGCGATAGATCAAATGTCAATGGTTAAAAATGCTTGTTTCCTCGGCTCTTTTATTCGACGCAATAGACAGACGGGTGGGTAATTCTATCTTTTCTTGATGATTTCAGGATAGAACTTTATTTTCTATCCTTGTTCCAACTTGAGTTTCCCTTATTTTCTCCAGCTCAGTTCCCAAAATAAGGTATGGGATTTCCTGAGAAAAGTCTGCTTCATACTTGAACTGTTACTTCACTCAGAAGTCCAGTGGTTATTGTTGAGCAATGTTACTTTGCATGTTCAAAAATCGAAAAATAGGCTTCGCAGGCGTTCTTCTTCTTCTTCTTCTTCTTCTTCTATTACGTGTTTCCAGCTTTTTCTGCACTTTAATTAATAAGTTTATTTTTTAATTTTTTACGGTTTTTGGCGCGGATGTAATTTTATGCAGCACTGTGACATTGTTTCTCTATGTTTTACTACATCAAGGTTTTTTTGTTTCCTTGTTCATTTATATAAAAAACTTTTCATTTTACAGTCGCTTGGTGGATCCATTAACCACAGATTTACGAAATATGAATGCTCTGGCAAAGGTAATCAACGTTTTATAATTACTGCTTTTTCCTTATGGAGCGATTAATTTGTTATTTGCACATTGTTATTTTGTAGATAATGAGGAGAAAGCGCATTGAAAGAGGGGCCTTAACGCTTGCCTCTGCTGAAGTGAAATTTCAAATTGATACCGAAACTCATGATCCTCTTGATATCGGTATTGTGATCCTTTTTGCTTTCCCTTTTGAGAAATATTTGAAAGCAAGATTCCTCGTGTGAACATTTTTCCCGAACAAGAACTTCGGTTCTGTACCTCTCAATTCTATATGTTTTCCCCGAGCGTACGTACTTTGTCTTTGATGAGCCAATTTTTCATGTAGGTCTACAACACTGCTCCTGTCATTTACCATAACATTGTAGGCTTTCCCAACCTTGATGAGTTTTAGAAAATCCGATGCTTTAAAAAAGTACTAGCACTTATTTTTATTTGCTCTTCGAAGGACAATACTTCAAATTTCTTTCTAAGGACAATACTTCAAATTTCTTTCTTCTGCTGCCTTTTTTTTAGGCTGAAAATTATCCAAACTAACTTGTCACCTTGAGTTTATTTATCATGTAAGATCTTTAATTAATCTATATATGTACTCCATAGGAGCCTACACCAAAGCTTATTGGATTTGAAAAGTTTTCATTTTCAAGATTGAGCTTGTGATGTCAAAAGCTTATAATTACCTGTGGATGATGAAGTGCCCCTATATCTGTCTTTTTATTTTGCTTGTGGTTTCATTTCGAAATGCTGTACATCAGTGTGATTTTATGGCTCTTGATTTGTAAGAATTATTGTTCATGTACAGGTATGTATCAAATTCGAGAAGCAAATCAGATGATCGAGGAATATATGCTTGCTGCTAACATATCAGTAGCTAAAAAAATTTTGGAACGTTTTCCTCTCAATGCTCTGTTGAGGTACTGTTTTAGCCCCACAACCTGTACCAAATCCTCTTTCGCTGGGGTTCCTTATTTTTCTCAACTCTGTGACAAACAAAGTTTCTTGTGTTACTTTTTTGTCGTTATCTTCATGCTTACGTCGATTGATTTACTTAACCCATCCAGACAGATTTCTTTCCCTCTCAGATGTGATTGCTATAGTAGCTGATTGAACTTTGTGGGAAGACATGAAGGAAACTGGTTTTTTTGTTTAATTAATCATGAATATTCCATATGCAGGCGGCATCCTGGACCAACCAAAGAGATGCTTGAACCTTTGATTCGAACAGCTGCTGCTGTTGGTCTCTACTTGGATGTGTCATCTTCAAAAGCACTGGCTGATTCACTTGATTGTGCTGTGGTTGGTTAATAAATCTTGAAATTTCTTTCTATGTTGAAAATCATTCTTTTTTACACTTAGTCTAGCGAATCTAAGTTTTAATGTGTGATTGAACATCTGTATGAAGGTAGAACAGCCTTATAAAAATGTTTCCATATAAGGTGAAACTTTGGCTTTCCCTGTTTATAATAAACGTGATCACAGAACCGCTTTTCTGAAAACATAATTGTAAGTAATGGTCTTGCATTATTTACATTTTAAAGTTAATGATGTAGGATAAAGTAAAAGCTACATCGTTGTCTTGGGAGGTGAGCTTGAAAAAGGACTGAGAACACCACTCTATTTCTTAAAATTTCCTCCCAATGAAAGAATCAGCATTCCTATATGGACTAATTGACTGTATGTATCTTAGATGTTGACTCCTGCTTGTTGCAAATTGCGATCAGCTTTTAAGATGATTTATATTAGAGCATATTACATCTATAATAGGTGAGTGAAACTAATAAAGTTTTTCATTTACTCCACCATGAAATAAAATGTCTTTAAGATAAATTCCACGTAAATTAATGGGACTATTGCAAATCTGTTCTCCTGCGGCCTTCGTGGCTTCTGCAGTTATTTATGGGTTTTTTCAAGAATAGATTGCATGGGTTCTTAGCTGTGATTCATTGATTGGAATTTCTGTAATGAAACTAAGAACTGTTTGAAAGTGTAATTGTTTTGGTTCATTTTTTGCTACCTATCATTCTGTTGTTTATTTTGGTGATTCGTTTGTGCATTTCAGAAATCTGTTTATTCAATTATTTCTCACTCTGTTTCCTCTTCCCCCAAAAAAAATCAGGGTGATGATCCATACTTTAATAAGCTGATTCGCATTCTGGCAACAAGATGCATGACACAGGTACCTAAAATAAATTAGTACTAATTTATTTTCCTTTTCATGGTTAAAGTTTGTAATTTCAGTATTCATGTGACTGTAATGTGCAATTTCAGGCAGTATACTTTTGCAGTGGAGATCTCAGCCCTCCAGAATTTTCTCATTATGGTCTTGCTACTCCTCTGTACACACATTTCACTTCTCCCATAAGAAGATACGCAGGTATGTGAAAAATTATCTCATTTTTAAAACTTTCGTGCCTCAATAATAAATTGTGATCTTGGAACTCCATGTTTTCTCATAGATGTCATTGTGCACCGGTTGCTTGCTGCATCCTTGGGGATATTCAGGCTTCCAGATGTATTCCAAGACAGATTGTGGCTTACTGGCGTTGCTGATAGTAAGGACTTTCTCACTATTCATGGTTATGATGTTAAGTATGCATTATGTCTTGGTGCATTAAGGTGTTATCATTAATCACTTTATTATTTGATGGATGGATTTTTGGGAATAAACTCATTTTCAGATGAATAGTTGTGATACAATTTTTTGTTCCATTTTGTCAGATGATCATTAATTCGTGATTTCACTGTTTATAGAACTTGCTCTCTATCCTGCGAATGAGAACACTGCCTTTTCAAGTCATTTTAGCTGCGCAATACTCTAGTAGATTTTGAGGATTGGAATTTACACTTCTCTGCATTAAGTTCATTGATAAGCACAAATAAAACCTTTTACGGCTTCAGGTTTTGTGTTTCTGAAGATACGATTGCAATTTCTCTGAATACACTTTGCTATCGATACCCTTTATTGGCATGTGCTTGTAATGCTTCTGTAATCTATTAATTTGTAGTGAGAACCAATATGCATGGATTATGCTGCTGGTTGTCTTATGTACATTATACCATGCAGATTTGAATTATCGGCATAGAAATGCCCAGATGGCTAGCCGGTCCTCAGTCGAGCTCCATACACTCATTTATTTCAGGAAAAGGTAATAATAAACCATCATCTAATCTTCTCCCTCCTCCTCCCGCTCTTTGTCTCACTTGTGTGAACATTGATACTTGTGCAGGCCCACGGATACTGAGGCCAGAATAGTGAAAATAAGATCAAACGGCTTCATTGTGTTTGTGCCAAAGTAAGATTCTCGTTTTGTTATCCGTTGCCTTTTATGCTTCTTATTAGATAATTTGTACTCATGATCCTTTTTTTCGCTTGCTTAAACCACCATCTAGATAAAGCGGGTTGTGAACAAAGTTGCACTACTGTTTTTTGGTGGTTTTTTTCTTTGGTTTTTGATGAATTGGAATGTTACTAGGTACTGTATCATATGCTTCTGTAATATTTTTAACTTATTTACACCGTGCATCATTTACTCATGAATTAGTAACTTGAATGTCATACTATACTTTGATTCAATCGGAAGTATGCGAGTACATCCCATGGAGGCAGTCGTCTCCCTGAGACACCACATGCTATGATAGATTGATCGTTGAGCGTTGTTTGCAGATATGGAATAGAAGGACCTGTATACATGATGCCAAGAGGACAAAAAGGAGGGGGAGAATGGTTGATCGATGAGCAGAAGCAACAGATCAAAAAGATAGATGGTGATGTTTGTTATGGTGTGCTTCAAACGGTAATGATTCACATGGAGGTTGTTGAGCCGCAGCCGAATAGGCCGAAGCTCCAGCTTACTCTTATATAAAAGACATGCTCATATCCCACACAAATAACATGATCATATCCCACACAAATACTGGTAAATTGTTCCTTTGTTCTTTCCAAAATAAATATTTTTTTTAAGAGTTTTGTTTTCTTGATGTTAGATTGGTTCATTTGCTTCTTGTTATTATTATTATTTATATCAAACACGACCGAAGTCTCTTTTAATTTCCTTGTGTGTCTATCAGCGGTGCTGATGTTTGTTTAACACAATTGTTTTCTGTGAATAGGCATAAATTGTTTTTATTTACTTTTTAAAAGGGGGACCTTTTGACTTGAGGTCTCTCTGGACCTCAAGACCAAATTTATGAAATCAATCCTTTTCTCTCTTAAAACAATTAGTTGGCCTTTTCCCTCTTCTTATTTGAATACTCACCGTATCGGCGTATTCTGATGTAGATATATCGACAATTGAAATTACATATTACGATTATGTTAGTATAACCATCACAAAGATTTGTTATGCATTGAGTTGTATGTTTTTAGACCTTTTGTTTTATACCATCTGGCTGGGAAAAAAATGAATATATCTACATCACCACACTGAAGATTGATCTATCAAAATTTACAATTGGTGGTTTAAGTCAGTAACCACATGAAAACAGTGGACCATCCAGTGAGAGCAAGAGCTGCAACCAAGTATGTCCAAAGAAACAGGACCGAACACTCTGCTTGTGCAACATTGAATAGTTGTGTCATCGTACCTACATCACCACACACGATCCATTATTCCATCAGATTTCGGTTCTAGGACGAAAATTCAAAAATTACACGTATAAATTTTGCAAATACCAATATTCATCGCTGGTGGAAGAACGAACTGAATCAATAGCACAAAGTGGAACAGAGGATCGGAAGGAAGAAATCCTAAATGTGAAGCTGCTTTTACAACTCCGATCCCAATGACAGGAAGTATTATGTATCTCACACATATCACTGTAATTATAACTGATGGCTTCAATTTCGCCTTTCGCAATCCTGCATCAGTTTATCATTGTTCAGTGAATATTTGTTGAATTTTCTATTCTTTTCCACTAAGAAGAAAGGATACATACACACACATGCGCTCGCACACACACACGTGTATACATACCTTGTGTTAGGTTGCCTCCTAGTATGAGGGTGATGCTCGGAATGGTTCCATCCCTGCAAATTTACGAACCTTGAGTCCATACAGCATAATAGACAGACAATTTGTCATCTTATAAACAATAATATTGAAACATGTCTCTAGAAAAGACAAAGACCGAACAATCTACGTAAACTCAAACATTAGATATAGTTAGTATTAGTATAGAAATTTAAACATACATATACATACCCGAGTAATTTGATGGAATCTTGGATGACTCCGAGTGGTGCATTATCTCCGATAATCAGGTTTCGGAGCCATGTAACTCCCCCAAACATGAGTCCAATCACCTGAACGTCATTATTGTGACCAGCCTTACGTCGTGAAGGAAAAATCCGTTTTTAAAGGTTGGAAACACTCTCTTATGACTATTGCTATGTATAACCTCATACTCATTTATTATATATATATATATATATTCTTGTATGTATATGTACATATGTATGTATGTATACGTAGACATGTGAACAAAGTAAGTACTCACAGCAGCAACAACTGGTGGTGACAGAAGCTCCTCCCATATCTTATGGGAAATTCCCAGTATTTGATTCCACAATGTTGGATTCTCCTTCGATTCAGTCTTCTATATATATTATAACAAAATATATAAGCAAATACAATTATAAAATCAATTAATAACAGAGATTTCCTTTTTCAAATTTAAATTTCTAAAGAATTTAATCTGGGTACAAATATAAAGTAACGTGGATATATACTCCATGCATTAGAACAGAGAAGTACGTGATGGGATCCATTGAGAAGAAGTGAATCCTCATTGCTAGCCTCCAAGTCCTTGTTTGGTTCCTCCGTGGACTCGCGATCGTCGACTATAAGCTGAATTGCTCTATATTTTACGCCGGCGCTTCGTATCAAATGGTATGTATAAGTCCATATGTAGAAAGCGCCCAACTGTACGTTTATCCAAACACGGAATTATTAGACTACGCGTTGTTAACTATAACGTTAGATTTTTGCACATTAATTTTTATTATACAGATTAATTTGCTCACCGCCATTGAAAAGGAGACATATGAGAGTCCAACTTTGGAGCAGACACTCTTCTCTCCAAATGGACTGCCACCCTCTTTGCATATTGCTGGGATTATTATCAGCAAAATGTTTCCCAAGTTTCCTGGTTAATTAAATTTTATCGATTATATAAAATCATAAAATGATGGGTACTTAAGAAAAGTAGGGATGATTAATTTCATAAAAAAAACAATATTATACAAGCAATTAATATTTACCTGCGGAACTCATGGCAATGACTAGGTTTTGTATATGTGGTTCTGGTTTAATTATTTTCACTGCTATCCATGCAAGGCCTCCTCCAACCAAGAAAGTTATCGCAATGTTGACAGGCATAAACCACCTATAATATTGGCATTAAATGAAGCTAGCAACGCAGCTTGATTATTAATAATTGGAGTATGTAAGTACGTACCATGTGATTATGTCCTGGAAGCTGACAGTCTGCGCTAGGCTCGTGAACACGAGCGATGGAGTGAAGGCGAAGAACACAATCTGCAAATTTTTTTTGTAAAAAAAATGAATTCTCTTTTGTAATTAATTAATTAATAACCCGATTATATATTTAAAATGAAATTATTCAAGAAGATTATGGAAGGGCCTAGGGGTGCGTACTTTGTTCAAAGATCTTCGAGCATCGGCTGAGAGAAGTTTGAGATAATCAGTAGCCATGCAAGCTCCCAATATGCTTATCAGAAGCACCTGTACTACTGGCATCGATGCCACCTTCAACAGAGACCAAAACCCCATTTCTTGATCTCTTTCTGTACTTGTAGATCTCTCTTTGTTAAACTAATTTTCTTTTAATTTTACTTAGATTTGCTGTTGATTCTCAGGCCTCCAATATGAACAAGTATGTGTGTATGACACAGCAAGAAAGCTTGATTCTGTCAGGAGGTAAAACGAAGAATATAATGTATAAAAGCCGAAAAATAACTTCAAGGAAGGGTTAATAAAAATGTCTTCCTTCAACTCTGTACTTAAACATCTATCTATATTCTTAAGAATGAGGGATATTTTTCTTTTTTGAAAAAATCGTTGCTTAGATATATAAAGGTCGCACTACGCAGATTCCTATGGATGACAATGATCCAATGACATGACAAAAGAAAAGCAATATATCCATGGTGTCTAGAGCGCAAAAGAAAACGGTACATTAGGTTGACGAATTACAGTTACCAAAAAAACCGATATGCCTAACATGACTCGTCTCCCAAATTCTCCCGTCGTAGAATCGATATTGAAACTAACCAATCGTATATTTCGTGATAAGAAATCTAAAAGCATAGAAGAAGAATTTGAAAACAACAGAAACGCAGTATCAAATGAAGACGAAAAACTAGACGATTCTTGAATTCAACAACACACACAAACACGTGTTTTAGAAATAAGATTCGAGAAAGAAACCTGTTGGCAACTGGGTATTGGATCCACGGTGCATAGCGGAGTATCTCACTGATCAACCTCGCGCTGATCGTATTCTCTCTTTATATATGCGCTCATACACACACAAACACACTTACAATATATACAGAAAATAACTGCAGGCTTAATGCAAAGTCATAATTTGTTTTTTATTCTCCAAAAAAGTTGCGTATCGTATGCTATTTTACGTCCCCCAAAAATGGAAAATAGAAGATGAGTTGGATGAGACGAGACGTGTGCTGACTCACTTGCATGCATGTAATCACATCTCTAATCATTCTTTAATTGTGATTAAACATGACCACTTGGCCTTTGAAAGCTGGCACTATTGCCGACCTAAATAAATTCTTTTATATTATAACAAAAATTTAGTAGCAATATTTTTAATGTGATTTTAATTCAATCTGGGGGAAAATTAGGCGTATGTATATGAGTACGAGTCATTCAAATTAATTCAGATTTATTCATTTTATTATAATTATTTTTATTATAATTATATTGAAAATAAAATAAATAGACGTTTGGTATTTACTTTGAAAGATATATTTTTAGTAATTATATTACATACAACTGGACATGTATGTATAAAAGAATGTATTTTATTCAACGTGTACTTGCTATATATTAATGACTAGTCGCCATCTATAAATAGAACTAATTGTTAGGACTAATCTGGTTCTTCGTGGGTAATTACGATAATATACAGAATTTTTATAATAAATTATTTATTAAAATATATCCTATTTATTTCTACTTGAAATTTAATAATAACAATAAAAAAATCTATTGCTTGCTGCTCGATCGATTGATCATCTGTCCATGATGTCACATTTGGTTGGGTATCATTCCTGACTTTACTCTCCAACAACTCTCTTGTTCTTCCATTTTTGGTATATATCTACTTACATATAAATATACCACTTCTAATTGTAAATTTCTCTATATGTCTTTCTTTATCTAGCTTAACAAATTGTAAATATATATAATTATATATATATTTATATAAAACGCCTCCTATGATTTTCGAAATTATTGCATTAAAAATACCTAATTAGTTTGTAAACCAATGGGAGAAGGGTTCATGAAAAGTTCAATTTTCTCACAATGTTCGCTATGAATCATATGATTGAGGTATCGTCAACACTGACGGGTAAGGGCCAGTTTGACACATTCTTCACCGTAGAATCCATTTTACAAACAATTTGATGTACGCTTTTGAATATGTTAAAATAAAGTTCGTGCGATTCACGTTTACTCAAATTAAATATAATATAAATTAAAATATATAATATATATATATAGAGAGTTAAAATTCAATATATAAAGTTTGTGTTATTAACAAATGATAATAAGAATAACATATATAGAACAATATGGATTGAAACAATTTTTTTAAACAAATATTTATCTATCCACGTATCATACATTAAGAAAAAAAGAAAAAATTAATTCTAAAGAAGATTGAAAATTAATTAATATTAAATAAAAAAATTAATGATATTGACTTATTTTACTAATGTATAACTTTTGAGTTATTCGAGCTTACTTTTGATTAATTGTATGCATTAAATTCACAATTAGAATTTTATTTTAGACTTTTCTAGAAGTTTGATTAGAAAGAATGTCAAAACTCTATTAAAATCATTGATAGTAATGAACTATAAATAAAAAAACACAAGACGTTCTAATTAGTTATTAAACAGCCATTCACCCATTTAAATGAAAGAATTGAATATATTCCAATACTAAATGCACCATAGAGAAACAATCACATTTTTTAAGATGAAGATTAAGGTCTGATTAAAGGATAATTAATGACAATTAATTAAGTTGCAAATAATTTCTCAATTCAATTACAATTTTTTTTCTATATATGTCTCTAACACATAACTATAATGACCAAAATAATTAATTGATAGATTATGATTTACAAATCAGAGTGAGCGCTACTATTCTAATTCACAATTGGAAAACATTGTCCTCTATCTACAAAATTATTTGTTTTTCTTGATGTATGGAAGAGTTGTTACCTGATGATGAAGATTTATTTCATCAAAACTGATTTATGTTGATGCATAGAAGATGAGTCTTTGGAAAAATGAGAAATTAGAAATGATCAGATAATTGATTTGAATTGAAATATTTGGGCGTATTTGAATTTGGTAGCCACGCACATATGCTATAAATTTGGTGGGTCAAGCTAACAATTTGGTTTTGCATTATCTATGCCTAACAAATAAACAACCTTGCAAACATACTCAGATTGTTTCATGAAGTATACATGAGACTAATTTTGGCAGCATAAGAACATTCTACATTGCTGTTAGAATTAAACCCGATCATCAAAAAGAGCATGTTTGGCAACATCTGCTCTGTTTCAAGAGACAAATCAAGTATGGTAACAATAGAAGTTATTGATACAAAAATGATGATGAATAAAGATGTGTAAAAGAAAATGCCGGAAATATGAACTTCACATCAGCAATCTACACTGCATCTACTGTACAACACACGAAGAGTACACACGAACTAGATCCTCTATCCATCAAACTATTCTATATTTTTGCCCTCGTTATTGAGCATCGCTTGTAACAAACTTTTGTAGCTAAAACAAACCAATCTGCATAGAAAAAAGATGATCCAGAAATGGACATTTAAAAACTCCTCAAGAATTTGTCATCAAATATGTTCCAATCATTTCGTCGATCATATCTTTAGTGATCCGAGATTCAATCTCTCTGCTGATGACATTTATATCATCATCCATCAAACAGGACCATGGGTTTGACTGCAAATCTCGGGCCAGCAGATTATCGAGAGAATAATATGATTCATCATCTGAAGGGTTCAAACTTTCTTGAATAATTTTCCATAAACAACACAGAAGCTTCTTTCCACGTGGAGCCTTATGCAAACATCCAGTAGCTTTTTCAATATACCTCGACACATTCAGAGGTTGCTTGAGTATAGTTGGGAGTACTTCATTTAACAAATCAAGAATCATCTTGTGACTTAATTTTTCTCCATGATATTTTGTGCATATTTCGTTATCCTTAGTGGTTTGTCGTCTATAATAATCCTCCACCTCTTCAAAGACTTGATAGCTGATAGACTTACCAAGTGGATCCCATTTAGACGAAGAACGACTGTGTGAACCATCATACAAATCTGCAGCCACGAGTAAATCTCTTACAAAGGCTTCATCTCGATCCTCTATATCTATTTGAACTTCCCTTGGTTGCTGCTCGTTTATGGTCTCCTCTGGAAAAGAACCTTCAAGTTGATTCAGTCTTATTCGCAACTCTGTATGATCAAAAGTGAAAAGGAGAATGACAAATTTGGATACTTAATAAATGTAGATGATCGCATGTCATAGCATCAAATGTATTATGCAATGTATTTGCGTTTTTTTCTTAATGTAAAGCTGATTCTCGTGGTCAAAAGGTAATGGAGTTTCAAGAGAAATCGATTAGACATTTATACTTACGAAATTTCCAGTCCCAGTCAAACAAAAATTTCAACGGGCAACTATATTTTATAGTGAAATTTTTTTAACACCTTGTACCAAAAAAAATATTGATTATCAAAATAAATCAGTTGACTAGATAAGACTATAAGTGAATCAACAGTTCCATTTACCAACCATTCAAGTTTGAGTTTATTTCCTTGAATACTTGAGGCATCTCACTTTCTTCCAGCTGCTGTACACCTGAAGATGGTGTTGTACTTAAATAATCTGTTGGCCTCCAGCACTCTTCATGAATACTGCTGCACACAGATGCTGGGCTTGGTGGCACTTCAGTGAAATTTTCCTACAATAAATAACAGTAAAAAGATGTTTAGAAGATCGATGACTCGATCAGAAAAATGCATCTAGTATGCGGAAGGAAGACTCAAATAAGATCCTCACGCGTGTTTCGCAGAAATTCATCACCACAGTTGGTCCACTTGTGATGTCTTTTAATAAGTGGTTATTTTTTTGATGTGGTTCCGATATCGACTTAACTCTCCTACGAAACAACCTCCCTCTGAGAGTCAAGCTGTATTTAAAGTTTGAAACCTTTTGCTTAATGTTGAACCTGTCCTTTTTCTGTTTTTTGGTAGTTAACGAGGCTTTCTCAAAAACTTCACGCTTCCTTCTTATTTGAGCCCCAGTTAGTATATGGCGATCCTCGAGAAGGAGCTTCCCAAATGAAGTTCCTGATACTGGAGCAGACAGAGATCTAACCAGGTTTCGAGGGGACAGTTGTTTATGCTGCACTCCACTATCATCAAGCTCCCGTCTGAAAGACACACTTTGAGTTTCTAGTTCATTAGAAAAACTATCAGAGTAGCTCATTTTATCATTACCCGATACTGATCTTTTAGATCTATGAGGGACAGACAAAGAAATTTCTTGACGTGTTTCTCCTTTCAGAACATTTGTCAGCCTCTCTGTCAAGAATTTTCTTGTGTCTCTATTAATGAACTCTGGAGAACCCGTTCCATTAAACTGAATTTCACTTCTGTAAGACCTTGTAGACTCCGACCGATGTAAATTCACCCCAAGTTCTTTTGTCACACCTTCTCTGACTTGTTGAGCTATATGCTGAGCTATTTGTTTTGGTTCCAAAGGCTTTCCCCAATAATGAGTCTCGACTTCTCCTCCTCTAGCAGTTGTTCTCTTTTTAGAACTTTTACCTTGAAGTTCATTCTTCAGTCTTTCTTTCACCTCTTCAAGGAAATCTTCTATGCTACCTCTCTCTTCTGAAGTGCTAGGCGTATTGTTCCATGAATCTTCAAAAAGACCCAATCTTCCAGGAGCGGGATGTAAAATAACAATCTTGGTGGGAGCTGAAACCACATCAAGTGAGAGATCAGAATTCATCATTTGAGAAGCACAAATTTCAGTTTGGGACATTGTATTTGAATATAGAGATTCCTTCTCTTCAGCTGGATAATATTTGCTTTTCATTTTGCAGTTCTGCAAAGCAAGTGTTTCATGTGGCCCTGCTAGAACCGCAAGATTCTTGGGTTCTTTCGCTTTATCACTAGTCTCAATTCTTTTAGAATTAGCATAACAAGAAGTCTTTTCTCTGTTAAGGTCTGCTCGTGCAATTAACTGTGTTGCATCGCTGCTGTATCCTACAACCTTAGAACATTCCCTAAATCTTGCAGCTTGCCAAGCTTCAAACTCTTTCTTAAACCTCTGCAGTTCTTCTTCTTGAGGATGTTCTCGAGGCTTTGGCTTGTTCAATTTTACACGAGTGCCACACGTGTCAGAATAGCTGTCAATATGATGGTTAAAGGAACCGAATTCCAGCTGCTGAGAGGGATTTGAGGCCGGAAGGACATGAGGAACCGAGCCCTTCTCTGATCGTTCCTTGCCTAACAACTTGCCTTCCAAAGATCTATTTTTTACTTCAACCATGTGTGGTGCAGCTTTTGAATCAAAGGGCAGCATATCAACTCCCATTAGACGAGCCACTATGCTAGGTGAATTTTTTTTCATTTTTGGTTTTTCAGCAATCTCCTCGCTGATCAACTTTTTTATCGGCGCCTCCGAGGGATGGCAGTTCTTGTCAGATGACCCCTTTGTAACTTTATAAGCATACTGAACAGATGCAGCAAACCAATAGAAAGTTATTCACATGAAAAACAGAAACAAGTATCTTCATATTGTTTTGTGGTACTGAAAAGATCTTTAGACCCAAGCTTTATCAATTGGAACTAGAATAGAACATCCAAGGAAACGAGATCCATCGTGCTGTGGCAAAGAAACGGTGAGACCCTAACAGCTAACTAACAACACTGACAGGATACAGGAATCAAATAAAATGCACACAAACTATGAAATGAGAGAAATAAAAAAGAAAAAATTATATGGAAAAAACCAGTGCAAGGCAATGACTCATACCAGTATGTTATCATTAGCAGCACATACGCCATAGGATGTCTCCACTGGAAGTTCCAAACTGTTTCGTGGTGCCTCCAAGCCTGAACAGCACAAAGAAAATGAGTTCTTTTCTGACCTCTAAGCTTATTGAAACAGTTTAGCTTTCTATTTTTTTTCAGTTTCAAGTGGCTAGTAAACATATTATTGCGATAGTTAATATAATTCAAATTACACAGCCTGCAATATTTTTTCGAAACATAATCACTACTCATGGATCAAAGAAACAAAATCACTTCTAGATTTACTGATTCCATGAGCGTATGGGAGGCTTCTTTTGAAAAATATCACGAATGTCAGAGCGATTGAACAAGAACAGGTAGGTACACACTTACCCCCAACATGTCTCTGATGTGAAACAACTTTTCTTGCCATGGAGTCTTCGTCAATGCCAATAAATTGGAAAAATAACTGTTTCTCCAAATATGTATGTGACTCTACATCCTCCAAAGGAAACTAAATGCTCTATAATTCCTTAAGCATAGTTACTTGCAGCAAATTTCAAAGGCAGCAATATTTCTGAGGAAGACAGGACAGCAACTGCAAATTGGTCAAATTGAGATTGTATAAATGGTTGATTACACTGTTCACAGATGGAACAAAGAATGTATATATTGATCATTACAATTGTGACTGTTTGAAGCTAATTTTCAACTTTAGAAATGATTGAAAAAGGACATTCTTGGTTCTAAAAAAAGGACATTCTCCTGGAAGGGGATTTTTCTCTAGTTAAATGCAACAGTGTAGTAAAGGAAACTTTCCCACCAAAAAAAAAACCTCTCTAAAAAAAAAACAAAAACAGGAAAGGGTAAATGCAAGATCACAGAGATAAACTTAAGCTCCCAGAAATATATTTTCATCACCGCACAATTCATTAATGATGGCCACAAATTTAAACTGAAAAATGGTACAATACAACAAAAATACCCAAGATCCCGTCTAACATGACAAATGAAACTATAAACATATCAGCAGTGATCAATAATCCATCATCATGAACAACCCAGTACTGCCCAAGAATCCAAACGCACTCACTCATCAAGAGAATGGAAGCATATTAAATGCATCCCAAATTTGTCACAAAAGAAAGCTATATGATCCATACCAAATTGAACATTAATGATTCTGGACTCCGCATTAACAGCTAAAAAATGCGAACTTCGCAAGAAAACAAATCTTAACCGCCAGAACTTAAACACGAAACAAAGCTACAGCTTTTTGTACACTCCCAGAAGAAATGGTAGCTAGCTTTGAGGAGATAATGGTATGGTAAAATTAATATATAATTGCTCTCGACAAAAAGAAGCATAAGGTGATGACATCCATTGCTGTAAATCACGCAAGCAGAAACCCAAAAGCCAGCTCTCTCTCTCCCCGCTGTTTTCTTTTAATTTAATTAATTTTAAACATTAATTAATTAGTTGGTTAAGACTTAAGATAGCATTAGACTTGTTTTTTCACAATTTTTTATTTTTATTTTGTCTAAAATAATTTTTTTAAAATCAATATGACATATAAGATATTAAGAGTTTTGACTCAAATCATTTCAAAATATAGGAAATCACTCGTTTTTATCCGGATCATGAAAAATTAGTATTTTTTATAATAAAAATATTAGTTTTCATTATAAATATAGATCTAGTCTACATTTCTCACGAAAATAAATTCGTAAGACATTCTAATAGTTATAGGATACCTATCTTCAAAATATATGTAATATAATTAACACTTACCGTCGACTAAATTCCAAGAAAAGATTGAATATAATATATGTAATATTTCTTCGGTTATAATTAAGCTGTCTTAATGAGAATACTTTCGTGATATATCTAATAATTATCATTGTCCCAAAAAATTTTAAAATATATACTATATTATTAAGTGTGAGACTTTTAGAGTAACTATCTTAGAGGACACCAAAATATTTAATTTCATAATTATCGGTCTTAGCTTACTAAAAACATCTTCAAGTCACTTCATATTTTACATAGAAAAAAATATAAACAAAACTTTCCTTTTAAATCGAACAACTTTTTAAAATTGAAAATAATTTCCTGTTAATTGTTTAGTATTATTTGATCAAATTAAAAATAATAATAATAACACATGAAATGCGTGTGCATCTTTTATTAATATAGAATTAAGCATGAACACTACTATATTTAAGCCAACGTTGATAATTGAATATTCGTTTTTATTGCCAAAAATATGGATATTATTAAAAAGATAACTGGCAAAAAAAAAAAAATTGGCCAGTTTTATTTTGTTTTTTTAAAAAAACAAACTCACTCAAGTGTTTTTTAAATATTTGAAATGTTTATTTAAAAAAAAATTAGCTACAACTATTATGCAATAAACATTATTACATTAATAAAAAAAATACAATTTAGTTTTGGAACAAACGAATCAACTGCTTTGTTTTTTTATGTTAAATAAAATATTATATTTTCAATCAAACAAGGATCGAGTCAATAACCATCAAGAACATTTATTATTAAAATCTCACTATTCGTGAGTCGGGTTATTCGTGTTTAATATATATATATATATATATATATATATATTCAAAATCTAAATACAGCTAAGAAAAAAATGGTGTTGTGCGCCATTTGGCTCAATTTTCAATCTAAAAAGAAAAAACAGATGAATGTCAGTGTCAACGAATTCTCCACAGTGCATCCAATCATTCGGCTTTCTGGGATAATCACCTCAATTTCAGAGCAACCGAGTTTCTATATATATATAAACAATATATATCTATATATATAGGAAATAATAGATTTATAATATCTGATGGAAATTATCCTATAATACATTTATAATATCTGATGGAAATTAAAATGAATAAATGAAAATTTTATTCATACGATTGTTATTGAACACAATAAATCGTAAAATTCACTAAAAAAAGTTGATTACCAATGGTTTTGCTAATTAAAGACGATTTTCGTGGAAATCGTTTGTCAATTTTTCTTCGTTAAATATTTTTTATTTAAAAATAAAATGAGAAATTGGCCATGAATTTAATGTCTTGATCAATGGTTTGATGCGAGATTGGAAAAATAATAAATAATGTATATGTGAAAGAATCTCATAATCGTTTAGAGTGACCAGCTGTAAATATTAATTATTATATTCCAAATCCTATCATTTAATAATTATTAATATAGCAATATATATTTTAATCCGAAAATAATACCTTATCTTATCTGGACTTATATTTGTTCAACAAAGAACGTACACATGCATGTACATTTAATTAAAAACAGTAAAAAAAATCGATTATAAAAACTGTAAATTAATTAATCCTCAGTCAAATTTCACAGACGTGCATGCGATGATGCATGACAGTTTCACGAAACGATGATAGAACTTTCACATCCTATTCAAAGTACAACCTCAAGGGCACCGATCAATCAATTTCGTTACAGGGAAAGTATGCTTCAATGGTCTTAACTGTTCAACGAGTCAATTCATGATTTGAGTTTTTATTAATTCTAATGTAAAACATCTTTATTTTAATAATATTTTTTTATTACATATTTAAGATAATGCTATATTAATTTTCGTCCGGAGAAAATTCATAAATCTCATATGTAAGAATAAATGTAGATTTTTGGTTATAGATTTATGATGATACTCAAATGAGTAGTTCTCTTGTGAGACGGTCTCACGAATCTTTATTTGTGAGACGGGTCAATTCTACCGATATTCACAATAAAAAAAGTAATACTCTTAGCATAAAAAGTAATATTTTTTCATGAATGATCCAAATAAGAGATCTGTATCACAAAATACGACTCGTGAGACAGTATCACACAAGTTTTTACTTACTCAAATGGTAGGTTGAACTCGAATAATTTGATATATATATATATATATGAGGCCATGGGTGGGAATATGTGTTGGAGTAAGTGGGGTTTGGTGTTTTGTATGATTGTAAAATAATAAAAGCAACTTTAGGGTGATGGAATAAAATGTAATACTTGTTAGGAGCTAGTTGCTTTGGGGTGGGGCTTTTATTAGGTTGTAAAGGAAACCTTATCAAATGATGTCGGAAGCGTGTACCATGTGCATGGTCCTTAAACAATGAGCTTTTCTCAAAGATTCTATTTGTGTTGTAAACTAGGCAAGCCATCATCAAAGAAACCAACCTCTAGTTGGAATAGATTTTTAACTTTTTCCCTTATTCGTGCTCTTTTTCGACATATAAATTAGAAATCTTCGATGTATAAGATCAAGTCATTTTTTCATTTGATGCAATGTATTTGCCATCGTGAAAAAATGGAAATTCACATATAAAGTCTAACACACTCTAGATATCATATGAATGATAATAGCCCCTGGATGATTTCTCAATTCTCGCAACTGTGACAGATAACAGGCTAAACTTCAAGTAGAAAGCTGTAATAATTCTCTTGCAACCAACAATCAACTAATTTAGTGTCTGATTCATAAAATTTATGAACTTGCATAAATTTAAGGTGAGGATAAAGCTTGAAAAAACTCCCGTATTTATTAACTCTTGGACAAAGATTCCAAATTTTATGGAAAATGTTAAGTTATGTTGATGATCATGAAGTCCTACAAGAAAATGAGAATACATGGATCGACATGATCACGTCAATGTAGTCGGTCCAGCAAGTATGATAACAAACCTATACGACCTTCTTTTGATTTAATATTAATGATTAAAATTAGTAAGTATCAGTGTTTGAATAATTATTTAAAATTATTGATTTAATATAATGAATATATTTAAAATTTAAAAATTATTATCAAATATTATTATATCAAAATATTAATGTCATTTGAAATAACGGTCAAATGATCATAACAATATTTTGTCGTTAAATTGACTTATTATATTGGTTAAGTGGAACTGCTATAAATAAAAAGAATTGAAAAATATTTAAAAAAATCTTATATTATTTTGTTTATCAAAATTTTAAAGAATAAATAAATATTTTTTAAAAACTCAAATTTTTCGTCATTTATTATATGAATAAATTTTGACTAAAAAAGTAATTATTTTTGGACATGTCAAAAATATTTATATTAAATTTTTATTAAAATACATATTTTAAAGTTCTATTAAGATACATAACAATAATAACAACAAATTACATACGCTCTTTTAAAAAAATTGAAAAACATAATATTATATAAAATCTTTTGTATTTTACTTAATATGATAGAGAGTAGTAAACATAAATTTTATAAAAGTAACACACAATTTAAAATCATAATTGAAATTAAATAGAATGATATAATCAATGCAGATACTTAAATATATTTTATAATTTCAAAAAACATCAAATTTAAATTTGAATTTTAAAAAATAAATATTTGAAAACAATTCACATTTAATAACGTGTTTATTTTCTATTTGTTTCAAATATTAATGTGGTATGCGAATACATTAATAATGATATTTTTTTATAACATATTATTTTTGACGAAAAACTTTCAAGATATGGAAAAAACTTTGTTTATATATATGTGTGTGCGTGTGTGAACCAAATAAAATAAAAGAAATATAAATAATACCCTTAAATCAAAAATAAAAAGTATGAAAAAAATAGTAATAAAATCTTGATAATAAAAAATACATTTTAAACTTGAATTTATGTTGTTTCCATATGTTAGTAAATCGTATTAACGAACTAATAAGAGTTTAAGCGCTTAATGTATTTTTGAATGATTTAAAAGCAGTTTATGTTTTTAATTGAGTTTAGTTTCAATTTGAATAAAGAATATAAAAACACATAATTCATATATTACATTTACATTGTTATAAAAATGAATTAAATTCAAATTTAAACTAATAAAGGAATCGATATAATCAATTCAAACAATAATTGAAGTTTATATTTTTAAATTTTTTCAATTCACATTTGAATTTTTTAAAAAGAAAATATATAATTCTTTATTACAAAAATATCAATAAAAATCACATAAAATTAATTGTTTTTAATCATTTATTGTAGCTCACCTATTTCGAGATTAATGATATGTCTTTTTTTTAGAATTATCATTTTTAAAATTATTTGTTTTCAATCAAATCATATTCAGCACAACCTCGTTAGTATGAACCGTGTGATGGAACCGTGATATTAAATCATGTGATGGAACCGATGTCAAATTTCTTAATGCTATTTATTTTTTCAATATATTTAGATTTAAATTTGAAATTAAAAGTGAAATTTATATTTTCAAGAAATTCAATTTTAAAACTGAAATTTGAACAAGAATTTGATATGTTTTACGACAATTTTATTAATTTTCCTACTTTAATTAATTACATATTAATTATCAATTATCAAATATTTCAAATTGTGTTATCCAATAGACATGGGAACTTCGAAAAGAAACTTTGAAAAGACAACTCACTTTATTGTTATTGAATTTTTTTCAAAACCATCACAAGTAGTGACAGATTTAAAAAATATCGCAAATCAGCAAAACTTTAAATAAACATAAATAGGTTTGACGATTGTGTTATTCCCAAAACGTACCGTCGGTAAATTAGTAAAGATTTTTAAAAAGTCATCACAAAATTAGCGAACTATTGGTAATTTTCAAAGACGACTATTTTAGTGATGAAACTCAAAATTGTCTCTAAAATCATCGTTAATTTAAATAACGACGATTTTACTGAAATCATCACTAATTTTCAACGACAACTATTTTAGAGACGAAATTCAAAACCGTCGCTAATTTAAATAACGACGGTTTTGACTATCTCTAGTTGATTTTTTTTTATTTTTGTGTAGTGAATGATGATGATAGTAATAGAAAATAATTATAGAAATATTTTAAATATAATACGATTTGGCTATTTAAAATAATTGTATATTTTTCTGATACTAATAATAAGAATGAAATATACACACCATTTCATTCAAAAATCCATTTAATTAGTACATTATTTCATTCCACCATATCAAACACGATCTTAATGTAACACTGATATGACGACTAATAATAAGAATGAAATATACACACCATTTCATTCAAAAATCCATTTAATTAGTACATTATTTCATTCCACCATATCTAACACGATCTTAATGTAACACTGATATGACGACGACACGATGCTGATGTGTACGGAGCTGCTGCATGAGCATTTCAAATTAAAAAATGAGGAAATTTCATAAAAAAATAAAAGATACATGACTAGATTGAAATTTGACAACATAAAAAACCAAAATCACACAAAGATAAACATATATAGATATAAAAACGTAGTTTAACAAGAACCGTTGATGATTTTGCATTTTAATTTTTAAGTGGAGGAAAAAACTTTGTAAAACGAAAGCAAAACTTAATGTTGATTTGTTTGGAAAAGAACAAAGGGTCATAAATGCTCGATCTTAACCCGTTAACCGGACGTGGTTTGGAATTTCCAATAATTACGAAACAGTTGCTTTATTCTTGGATTAGTCCCGAAACGTCCATCTACTTGGAGTGTCAATTCCCATGAATTGGGACTTGAGAAGACCATAGTCTTTCACGTTTTCATCTTCAAATTAAATTATACATCATTTTGCTATATAAATAAATATGTGATGATTTATGTTTTTTGAATGCGACTTTAGTACATGTTTGAACCAAAGAATGCTCATCACAATAATGTGATCCAAATTACTTGCCATCCTTGTTCTCCGAATGCATTATCCCAATAGCGATGCCGGAAAAACGAAAAATAAAATAAACGATGAGCCGTTTATTCATGAGAAAAATAGTTTTGTTCATGTTATTTATATGTGTAATGTCTTTATATATTCACTCAATACATGACACATGTACTGAATGAGTGACCATGATTCATCACTCAACATACGTGTCATGTGCTGATTGGATGATGACACTATCATGACATTTGTTGAGTAGATAAGATCTTGTCATTCAAATCAAATCCGAATATTATGCACCATCTAAACTTCTTTATGGATTTCATTTCTAGACACTTGTATAATTCTGATCCCTTGGTAATTTATCTGTTTTTTTTTTTAATTATTATATATGGTAACCATAAAAATATAATAAAAATGTGTTTTCTATTAAAAAAAAAGAAAAAGAAAAATTGTGATTCTATAAATTAGATTCCCTGCACCACACCGAAGCTGTGATCCCAACAGAGAGCGCAGCTTTCTTCCTTCCTTCCTTCCTTTCGTTCTTTTTCGATCACGCAAAGCTGTGTTTCCCGCCAACATTGCCCCGAACAGTCGCCCATACAAACAGTGTGGAACCCTCTGAATTGCATACTGAACTATGAGCGAACATGGCTCCAAATGATTTTTCGCGCTTTTCAACTCTGTTGAACAATTATGTTGTTTGATCTTCCTGCCTAACCTCTTTCTATCAATAAATTACAGGGTTTTATGATTGAACTAGTTGCGTGATTTTGTGTCGACAAACATTCGCGGAGGTATTTTTTTCCCAATCGCGCATGATTTACGATTGAATTCTCTGTATTTATGCTTTATGTGTTGGTTCCTGTTCAGGAATCTTGAAAAGTTGCGAGATTATGCTTCATGTATGGTTTTTCTTTTATATTGTCTAAATATATTTGCATTTAGTTCGTTGGTCTGATTTAACTTTGGAGTCGTGGTGTAGTTTTGAAGATAAGTCCCAAAAATGATGTGTATGTTGTTTTTGGAGTGAAGGAACCCATTGTCATGAATCAATCCTGTTAGATTGGATGTTTTGTTTTTATCTCCTTGAATTTGTCAAGTATTCTAATGGATTTGAATCTACCCTATAACGTTGTCCGTCCAAATCCAGATCAAATCTGTTCCTCAAATTTGAGACTTATAATCCATAGTCAATCTAAGGATGTATTTGAATTAATGAATTTCAAATTCCTTCACTTATTTGAATAGAAAAGGATTGAAGCAATATTTAAATTCACTCCATATCGAGTTAAGTAATCTTAATAATTAATTATGATAGGTTTCAAATTTATCTAAAACGTGCTCAAATACTTCCTAATTCAAATCCCTTCCTCCAAATCAAATCAATCAGTTCAAGCTCAACTTATGTTTATTCAATTCCCAGTGGGTAGCACTTGTATATATTTTGATTTTCATCGCGCTTATGACCAGTTGTTACCTGGAATCTGCGGTTCTCTGAAAAATTTTCAGCTTTTTTCTTTGTTTTTATTTTTGGTTTTATTGGGGGAGGTGTTGATTTTAATGTGTTTCTTTCTTTTCTATTCTGTTCTCAATGGAGGCCAAGAAATTTTTATGAACAACCATTCAATGAACAAAAGCCAGAATCAGGCTTTTGATTCATGGGGGAAAAAGGTTTTGGATAATACTTATTCGAAATTGAAAAAAAAAGATGAAAAAGGTTAAGATTTGTGGATAATACTTGAAGATTGTCCTTCTTTACGCTTGAGAAGGAGAAGCATACGTTCTGCCTTTGTTGGTTCCATCCCCACGGGCTCAACAGTGTAAGCAACAAGGTCTTTGGTCGGTCGCTGCAAAATTTGACTTGAATTCTTTTCTTTCACTTTTATATTCCTGTATATCAGTGGATGAACTTTCCTGATAATGGTTCAGAATTATGCTTGGATCTATATTCGTAAATTTCCTTGGCATTTTTCTACTGAATTTGCAGTATCATAGGTTTGGCGAAAAATGGAAATGGACAACAATAAGGAAAGTCTTGTTGGCAGGTTGTTTGGAAGTTCCATAGGCTACATGCGAAGATTTATTTTTAGTGTTCTTTCTGTCGGTCCAATTCCAAATCACCTGGCCTTTATTTTAGATGGAAATCGAAGATATGCCAGGAAGTGGAATCTTGGAGAAGGAAAGGGCCATAGAGCCGGTTTTTTGTCTCTCATGTCTTTGATGAAATACTGCTACGAATTGGGTGTGAAATACGTGACCATATATGCATTTAGCATCGACAATTTCAAAAGAAGGCCTGACGAAGTTCAGAGTGTGATGGATTTGATGCTCGAGAAAATCGAAGGTTTGCTCAAGGAAGAAAATATAGTGAACCAATATGGGGTGAGGGTATATTTCATCGGGGACTTGAATCTTTTAAGTGAAACTGTAAGACTTGCCGCTGAAAAGGCCATGAAAGCCACATCTAATAATGACAAAAGCATTCTCCTTATTTGTGTGGCCTATACTTCAACTGATGAAATTGTGCATGCTGCTCAAGAATCTTGCGAAGATAAGTGGCATGAGGTTCAATCTAGAATGAAAACGAATGATGCCCAAAATGGTGAGAATGGTAAGGGAAAACTTGGGGAAAACCATGTTATAAAGCTTGCAGATATCGAGAGAAACATGTACATGGGAGTGGCACCTGATCCTGATATTTTGATCCGTTCCTCAGGCGAGACTCGACTAAGCAACTTTCTGCTTTGGCAGACTTCAAACTGCCTTTTGTATTCCCCCAAAGCATTGTGGCCGGAGGTTGGCTTACACCATTTAGTGTGGGCTGTACTGAACTTCCAGAGAGTCCATACTGAACTGCAGAAGAGAAGGAGGCAGCTGTGATATTTCTCTACACCTCAGTGCTCTTCTCGGAGAAACTGGCATATGATTTAGCTTATCCTCATTTACAGAATAATATCTTTTGGGATCGCAATCTTCACTCATATCTAGCTTTTAATGGCAGGAAAGAGTCAAGTACATTATACCAGTTCTCGCCCTACCTAAGGTGATACTGATGTTCTAGTCTATTTATCATCATTTACATTAAGCAGTCGTGTATCAACCAGTTTAGACACGATGGGTTAATTAACACGACCGGTTTTACATTTCAAAGCAAGCATCTTGGCCGTGCATATTTAGTATGTATAGATATATTGTACACAAACTTTGGGCATTTGAAAATATAAAGGCTTCATTCTTATGCCTGTGATATGATGTTGGCCATCTTCTCATGTAAGATTCTGCAAGTCCGTCAAATTTGAAGTTATCATAAAGCTCATTATATAGTTTGAATTAAATATTTTAGCCATGTTTAAACTAAGATATCTAATGTTACATTGGTTTCTTGAAATAAACTAATCTTGTTCAAGAATTCCGTAACATCACATGAGAGAAATCAAAACCAACTCTTTTAGAGACTCTGAAATCTTTAATCCTTCTTATTGGGTCTACTCTAATAATCATCAATCTTCCACGGTGTCGTCCTTCGATCTTTGTCCTCGTTCTACACTTGCTTACAGCCGACTGATTTGCCTAAATTTTGGATATGAATAAGTTAGTTTACCAAAAGTCGAGGCTATTGACCAACACAAAATTGTGAAGTAAGGTCATATCGTGAAATCCCCCGAGCTCAAGTAATCAGCGGTATTTGCTGTCAAGGATATCTATATCTTAGCTTATAACTTACGTCTATATGGTTGACTTGACCAGTATTCTGTTGTTAAGGTTCCAAGGAACGAACACTTGTATGGAGTATTAGCATTACATAGTTTTCCAGGTAGTTATAATAAGATTATATAAATATGTATTGTAAATTTTCAAGTATTTGAATAGTTTGTCATTCAACAACATTTGAAACCATATCTCAGCAAATAATCTCTTGGAGCGTATGGTTGCTCTTTATCAACAAAAAATTCTTGGAAGTTTTAAAGATCAATTCAAGTCCTCCATCATCCTTTCTCGACAGATAAATGAGAGGAAAAAAAAAAGATAGCATATAAAACAGTATTCGAAATCTGGACTTCTTTTCTGTCAACACAATAGCTTTACAAGAGCAGGATATTTACAAGAATAGGAAACTATACATAGAGAGACAAAGAAAAAGAAAAAGAAAAAAACTGAGAAAGGAAACAAACAATGCATATTCTTGATTTATTTTCTTCTTTCCCAAATTTACACCAAAGAGTCCGTGTTCCCTGTATAGCTCTCCTTGCTGAGGTACTGTGAAGTGGAAAAAACCGAACTCGAATCCAAATCTATCGGTCCTGCAGCAGGCCACACAAATGCTGGCCTGAACGGTGGCACCTCAGGCACAGGCATAGTCCCTGATATGATCATCTGAAATATAGCCTGTGTTTTAGGCCTCTCATTAGCATCCGGATGTGAACACGCCAGCCCCAACAGAAGCAGCCTCTCTGCTTCTTCTGCAACGTAGTTTTCCCCCAATCCTGGATCCACAGCCTCGAGCAATCTCCTTTCACGGTGCAAGGACCAAACCCAATCCACCAACAAATTATACCTGTCAATCTTGGATCCAGGACGTCTGCCACACACTACTTCAAGACAGACTGCCCCAAATGCATAAACATCTGATTGTTGAGTAGCTTTTCCTGTGTGGAAGCATTCGGGTGCAATGTACCCCATGGTGCCTAAAACCCCCTGGGCCTCCGCATAAGAGGTTTTCTCATTTTCTAATGCTCGTGCAAGGCCAAAATCTCCTAGACGAGCATTGAAGTTTGAATCCAGCATGATGTTGCTGGCTTTAAGGTCGCGGTGAACAACCCTTTGTTCATACTCGTTATGGAGATAGTGTAGGGCAGAGGCTACACCTGAAATAATTTTGAAGCGGACGTTCCATTCGAGTGGCTCTACGTTTGGTCCTACGAATAGGTGCTTGTCCAGACTTCCATTCGGCATGTAATCATACACCAACAGCAGCTTCCCATTCTTGTGACACCATCCTAATACACATATATTGCAACTACTAATGAATAATCCCTTTCATAAATTAATTTCAGCATCAAATAAATTAGAAAAACTTCAAGTTTCTACCGCAAGACGGTAGTGGAATTATGGACTGAAATATTCTTACACACTAAATATGTCACTGCAAGAAATCAAATTACTGTTTTTATTTCACCATGAATCATCAGTTAATTTAAGATGTTCTCTCTTGCCTTGTCATATTATTTCCTAAGATGCACCTGCAAATATTCTCAACTTTGGAGTATACTGCATTCGTTTTTTTATTTGTAAACTAAGATTAATTTCAATTTCAATAGCTACTTAATTGCTAGTGAAATATTCCAAAGTCAGCCATAAGTCCTTTTCATGAAGCATTTAAATTAGTAGACATGGCATTTTGCTAGGAAATTTCCTTGGTTTTCATTGAGTAATGAGAATATAGGTTTCCTATTTAAATTTTAAATCATATCTATCACATACAGCTAGTCAAATCCACAAGTGACATGACCCAGTCAGAAATATCCAGTTCTTTACCTAAAATATTATAATGTTTTAAGAAAATATAAATTACAGTAAAAATAACTATCAGTAAAAAGAGGTTGAATATTTTTATTTATTTAAATAAAATAAAACAAATAATCAGGTCAAAAATTTTTTTTTTAATGAAAGGTCAAATCTTTAAGTTCAATAAAGTAATATAAATTGGGCATATATTTAAAGTTATCATCATATATGATAATACACGTCAACCTCCTTTGCTCAGCCGCCTCGGTTCTCCCGGCGGATAAGCAACAAACTGAGTCATGACTTGTATTCTTTGATGCTCCGCATTCAATTCTCCCAAACTCCTCCCAACATTGACTGAATGAAGCTTTACATTCCAAGTCCAAAAAAATTGACTTCTTTAATAACTTAAATTAAATTTCTCTCTAAAAAACTGGATTGCAAACCCAGTTCAAATGTTGTGAAAAAAGGACGATCGATTTCTTGCACTAATTCAATTGACAATAATGTATCAAATTCCATCTTATTATTAATTATTGTTCGATGTATCACATTTCAAGTTTAATTAATAGTTCGAACTGATCAAGAAGGTAAAAAAAATTGACTTACCAAGTAATTTGACAAGATGCTTGTGCCGAAGCCGATTGATGATTGTGAGCTCGGCCAAGAAATCGTCTTCACCTTCGATGTTCCCTCTGGAGAAGCATTTCACCGCAATCTCCAAATCCTCCTTAGCCAGAAACCCTCTGTACACCACCCCGTATCCTCCCTCCCCAAGCTTATTCTTCCCATCGAAATGATGGGTTGCCTTCTTCAAATCCCTGTACCTGAATTCCCGTGGTGTCCCCGGCAAACTTTTCAATGCCCCCACCAAACTTCGCTTCGAATTTGCCATCTGCTTCTTGTGCAAACAATACCCAAACCACGCGGCGCCCACCAGCAGTAGCACAAGTGCCGGAACTCCGGCACCCACTACGATTATCATCCATTTACTCTTTTCTTCAGGAAAGTAGTGAACGGTTAGGTTCCACCGCAGCACGCAGTTCAACTCTGACGCGTTCCCAGTTGACGCGGAGAACCCGAAATACGAGTACTGGTTCACTTGCTCTCTCAGGTCCAGGTTATCCACCCATAGGATGGGCGAGCCGGGCTTCGCGGGAGTTGGGCCATTTTTCGTCGGCTGTTCCGCCATGTACACTTCAATCACCTTTCGATTACCGTCATAATCGATCCAGACGTTGTAAAATCTGGCTCCCATGGGAGCAATCGTAATGTTGTGGGGTGTGAGAGGTTCAGTCTTCACGGATCTGACACTGTTCAAGTCCACTCCGACATGATTATCGTCCGGATCGAAAGATTGCTTGAAAGTGTCCAGCTCAACCGCGACAATCTTGTTCGTGGCGTTCCCATCAGTGGACGAATTCGTCAGACCCAGAAACTCCCCAAAGCTATTATGAGGCAGCAACAGATCAGGGGCGATGACGAAGGCTACGCCTTCGCCGGGGGTGTCGTTTTGGGGCCGGTAGACGTTAACGAGAAAAGAAGTGTTGAAAGATGCGGTGTTATTTCCATCCCACAGCTTGAAAGACTGCTTCAAGATGATACGGCCTGAATTGTAAGTCATATTGAAATCAGGAGAAGCCGAGTCAGGTGTCACCTGGAGAGCATCGTTGCTGATAGTGGCAGGCCTGACAACCTCAAAGATTCCGAAGTGTGTCTGGTTAAAAGGGCCGTATTGGCGCTGGAATGTTCTGAGCTTCTGAGCTTCAGCACCAATGGTCGAAAGGCAAGAGAGTATTATAGCTATTGCGGCGATTATCAGATTCACCATTTCATTTGCTATTTAGGCAGCTGCAACTGGAATTTTGAAGAAGATAATGGGAGGCCAAGGGTATTCCCATTTATTTCAAAATTATTATTTATATTGTACCATCACATGCCAAAAACATTTAACACGTCTACTTTGAATAAAATAAATATAAATAAATTAAATTGACTGTGTTGTGTTAGTTATAAGTGAAATTTTTGTATGAAACCTCATTTATGCCAACTCACTTACAATATAATACATATAAATATATATTCTAGACGATATAAACAACATATAGTTGGAAATTCAATCCAAATCTTACGTAGAAGAAAATTATATATTTATAAGATGAAAGATATCTTCGTTGATATGAGATTTTTTTTTAAATAGTTCAAACTAGGGATGAGAACTTTCCCCAAAAGTTTAGGACCCAACGGGGAAAATCTGAAACGGGGATGGGGATCTTCGATTTTTTCGGGTTCGGAGATTTAAAAAAATCCTCGATGTAGTTCGGGACGGGTATGCGATTACTATCCTCATCCTCGAAATCTCCGAATATGTCCCGAAATTAATAACAATAATAAAATAATAGTATTATTAGTATTAATAATAATATTATTATTAATATTTTTTAAAATATTAATAATATTATTATTATGAATATTGATATTAATATTACTATTAATATTATCTCTAATAATAAGTTCTGATTTGAGAAAATCTCCGAATCCGTCATCGTCTTATCATATTAATATTTTTGAAACGGAGATGGAATTCGGAGATGGGATGGGGATGACAAACTCACCCCATCCCGGCCCATTGCCATCTCTAGTCCAAACTATTCATAAGGACTAAATCCACGATAAATAATGAGTTGACGATTATAATATTTATAAAATATTATAACAATTATTGACTATACATAAATAACAATAAATGTTTTGCTAAGACATCATACCACAATTTTTGTTTGTATGGGTATTAGCGTTTCCGGGAACTTGCCTTGCGTATATATATATATGACTGCTGCAAACTTGTCCTGGTCAACATTTCTTAAATTAAAAATTTTTTTTATTTTGAAATTTCAATTACCGGATCTACGTGTGTAAGGCTGACTTTTGCTGTTGTACTTTATTCTCTTTTTTTAGTTTAGAAAATTGATTTGTATTCCTTAAATAATTCTTACTTTGCAGAAAAGTAAATTTACAGGCGAGGAATCTTATGTTGGAGCCTCTCATTGTTGATTTGATTTGCACGATGTTATGCTAATTAACCGATTTCCGTAAAGGTGTTTATCGATCTATTCAGTTCGATTTTCGATTTTTTTGATTTTCGATTTTATAAATATATAATCTAATATTCGAACTATTTTTCTTTGGTTCGGTTTTCTGTCGAAATGTTTTGATTATTTCGGTCGGTTATGTCGATATTGATATAATTATTTAAATTAAAGAGAAATTTGCTTTCAGTCCCCAGCCGTCGATTTTTTTGTGTTCAGTCCCTGGGTACTTTTTTAATACCACATTTCCACAGGAAGCGTACCACATTTTGTATGACATATTACCACAATTTTGTGGGTAGGGGGTGAACCCAAAGAAATATTTTGATTGAGGATTTTTCACCAACTTCCCCATAAATTAATAAGATAAATATATTGTAAAATATAAAATGTTATCTTTTTACATAATCTCTTAGTAAAACATTTAAATATAAAATCTAAATGAATTACATAAACAACAATCAACTAAATATTATTCAAAATAATTCATCATTCACTGATATCATCTCAAAAAATATATAATAAAAATAAAATTATTAATTTAATTAAATTTCGGTTTTTTCGTTCGGTTCGGTTTTGAAATATATATATAATTCGAAACTGAACCAAATAAATTTTGATTTTAACATTATATCTGAATTATAAAATTCGGTTTTCGGTTCGATTCAGTGTTCGGTTTTTTGGGTTTAAATTTTCGGTTTTTTCAATTTTATCCGAAGTTTAAACACCCCTAGATTTCCGAGTTATTTCTTACTTACGAGGAAACAATTAAAGTTGTAGCGGAGTGGACGGGAAATAAACATTATTTATTTATTTTTCCTTATAATTTAATTGCAACGAAAATTGTTCTTTAATAATCTATCTGATTTTTTTTAAAGCTAAAGTGAAATGAATCAAACCAACATATTGACCAGAACTCTCATGGCAGAAACCCTAACTGATATGCTCCGACTCCCCCGAAAACAGCCTGCGACACGGATGTTACTACCACTATGACCACCGCCCTGATCGTGCTGTGCAAACCGCCATTGCTGACAGCAGAGGGAAAGCTGAAAGAAACGCCAATGCGGATGCTCCAGCAGCTTTATTTCCTCCAGGAAAGCATGGGAATGCCTACTAATGGCTGACGCCATTGTTGCTTTTAGAAATCTCGGCTTCTTGATTGGGTTTCTGAATCGATGACGCGATCTGTTCGATATCTCTTTTGGGTCCTCATTAAATGTACACCTACGAGAATCCTAGGAAGGAATCTTGTTCTTAGGCGGTGTCGGAGAAAATAATAAATACATCGTGAAGAGCATTTAATTTTTCTCATTTTTAAACTGTAAATTTATATAAATCAAATTAATGCAGGGAATATTATATTATGTTAGTCGGAAATTAAAGGAAAATATCTGTATTCTATACTATCCTTGAATTAAAACATTTAAATTCCAAAAATTGTCTATTAATATCAAATAGGTGTAATGTTTTTTTACAAATTTTCCTTAAGATAGAGTATATGATTTCATTTTCAAATTATTTTGATTTGATGTCTCATGCAACAATGACGTAAAATTAGAATGTGATGTCTCTGTTAGAAAAATGAGTTTGGACTGATTTAGAATCGATAAAATAATTCGGACGAGCTACGCGACGAACAAAATTATTTTTCGATTACTCATTAGAGTATAAAATATATTATTATATTATTATATTATATACTATTTTTAAAAACAATCAATTAATTCATCCAAAATGTATTACTGTTAAAAATTAAAAAGATATAAACCAAAATCTTTGGATAATATATCAGTAATATATTAATGATTAGTTTTAATTAAAAGAATAATTATAAACAAAAAATTTAAATAAAGGATTAATTTTTAAATAATTATTTATGTTAAATTTTTGTTAAATATATTTGTATGAAATAACATATATAGTTAATTTTATTAAGTTAAATTAATTATTTTGTAATTGAATATTATTATATTAATATATAGTTATATTTTTACTAGTTGTAACAATTTCTTCGTATTATTTAGCTGCATTCAATGATCTAACAATTTTGATTGAATAATAAACTAATACAAATAATAATGCATCATTAATTTCCATATATTTTAATTTTTCAAAAACACTTTAAAGATCAGTACTTAAGACAAATTTGTGAAATTCAAAGTATATTTCAGCATGAAAAGAAAAATAAATAATTCATATGGATATAATGTTAAATGAATTGAATGCTCAAAATTGTTATCTAAATTGGAGGCTCAAAATGATTACACAAGTTTGATTTATCTTATTTTTAGAGTGTTTTTGAATAACTGAAATATATAAAAACTAATGATGCGTTGTTATTATTATTTTTTAATTATATATATGATTTAGATCAAAATGATTATATAGTTGAATTCAGAAAAATTATATTATGAAATTATTATCAACTATTAAAAATATTCTATTAATATTTAATTTTAATATCATTAATTTAACTTAATAGAATTAAACTATATATAAATACTATTTCATACAAAATAAATCTAACAAGAATTTAATATATATAATTATTTAAAAAAATTCACTTTAATTAATTTTTTTTGTTCATATCTAATTTTTTAAGTTAAGTTTATCATTAATTTATCATTGAATTATTCTATTGAAGATTTGATTTAATTTAAGTATTTGTATGTTTTTTTTATTTTTAATAATAATATATTTTGTATAAATTAATTGATTGTTTAAAAAATAATATATAACTATTATTTTTATTTTTATCTTAATTAATTAATTCAAGAAACCAAAATTTTAGAAACAAAATAAAAAAAAATCAAAATTTATAACACGCAACACAATGCCATTTTACGATCCTCTCCCATACATTTTCTTACATGTCAAATATTAATTTAATTTATAGAGATTAATAATTTATACTGCAATTGTTAGTTATATGGAAATTTCAAATTACTATTAAAAAAAAGGTTCTAACACAGGGATAAAACATAATCACTGCAAGTGAAAAGCAACATTTTCAAACAGATGAAAAATCCAAAAGAAAAGTACGTAGATCAATGCTAAAAACTCAAGGGTATATTAATATTTGCATCGAATATATAATTATCAAAAGCTGAGAGCAACTGAAGATTAGAAACAACTTAAAGATTACAATACAGTAATATCCTCAAGTTATCTAATTTAAGTTGCTGATTAATAGTTGTGATACAGAATGCATGGCGGTCTAGATTCATGTTGTTTGAATGGAGACAATTAACCACCATTATATTAGGTCTCGTATATCTTAATAACATCATAAATAGCATGTCTGGAACTGGAAACGAAATAAAAGACAGCCGGAGAAAATCAACATCTGCTGTGACTTCTAGCTAGGCGTGCTTTAGAAGCCCCGCTTTTGAGCTTGCTCAATACTCGAGAGATCCTAGAGTTGGAGTACTCGACACAACGTCGTTGGCATCATTGTTGCCCACCGTTTCGACTGCATTTGTACTCAAGGACCCAGCATCTTGTTTTCCCAGCTTCTGCATATCCTCGGGAGAAAGAATCTTGATATACCAGACATTGTTAACAAAAGCACTGTACATGCATTTAACACCATCAGTTCAACATATGTTTATGGTTATTTACTTTCCAGCTTAGTATTTCAGGTTGCACAATAGTTGGAGTTAGAGGAATGTCAATCATCTCAAATTTCTAAAGAAAACATAATTCATTACGTAATAATAAAAAGAATAAATGTGTTCTTATGTATTTATGTTTTATTAAGATCATCATTTTCATTCTATTACCACCTCCCACCAAACATATAAAGGTAGTTTATATAATGATTACTCACTTACATATAAAGGTAGTTTATATAATGATTACTTACTTACATATGACATATATAGATACTTACTCCCATGGGTCGTCTCCAAGGAGAAGCACATCGTCCTCCCTGTCAACAAATACAAGCTGCCAGCCTGATCTTTGAGGGTCTTCAAGCAACCCTGGAATCCTGAACATTTGGCCCAACTCCAGTCGCAGCTCCTGATAGCTGTTGAACTGGGCGATGTCCAGTGACCTACCAACTGACCCCGTTTTATAGACCTATACACAAGAACGGAAACCAGAACACAGAAAAAATCACTTCCAACACACTCAAACTAAGTAAAGGTTGGGATGTAACATTATATCAATCTCGAACAAGCACCTTGACGAAGGTAGAGGCCCGTGTCGGTTGGCCTATGTGACATGCACTGTGCAAAACATCAGATGAATCTTGCACATAGCCATATAGAGGGCTTTGATATCCAGATCCCCGTAGTGCCACAGAGGACATATCAGCATGAGCTGAAGAAGTGCCAAGACCAGACACAGTGGTGGGGAGGAGGAGGTTAGAGGAGTCAATATTAGTGCCGAAAAGACCATGATTCTGGGCATCCAAACTACAAGTTTCGTGCTCACCAGAAGCATCTTTCCCACGATACAGAGGAAGTGATGTTGAATTGGAACGATCACCGACGGGCGACAGAGAAAATTTTGCCAACCAAGATTGTTGAGGTGACGGCTCATTGAGTATTTGCTGACCTGTTCTTGTGAAATTTAAAAGATCCCCAGTCCCCTCAGTACAAAGAGAACCCAGCATATTTTGCATACTAGAATGCGACATAGATGCCGACAAATTACTGTTTGGATTTGTGAAACCCGGTTTTGTAAAAGAAGGGGAGGGAACATCTGATGGCTGCCTTTGTTGGAGCTGATCATGTTGAATCGCAAATGGTTCTTGATAAGTATGTTGTTGATGATATTCTTCCGAATGATTGTCAACCAGCTGTAGCAGTGGACTCTGCGTGTTATCCGACAGCGTATGGGATTGTGCTGAAAGCATATGAGAAGAAGAAACTGAGGGGTGGACTACTTGCTGTTGCCGTGACGTAGGATCATGCCCTCCTGGATGTTGAAGATAATGAACTGGCTGTTGGAACTGCATTATTTGATGTTTCAACATATCTCCACCACCTAAATTTTGCAATCCTGACACCAGCATAGCCTGATACTGATGGCTGAGATCGTTTCTCAAGACCGATGGATCAAATCTCTGCTGAATCCATGGAAACATGCCAATGGACTGAAAATTCATAGTTTCACCGGCTTCACCTCTTAACCATGTCATGCCATTGATTGCTTCGTTGTTACCATCTGAGCTAAAAGAGTTTGGGAATTAGTAAACTACATAAAACGAGCATAAAATTTGATATCGGGTTTGAGAAATGACACAAAGCAAAAACAAAGAATAAGCCGAACAAAAGGTAGTTCAGCATTTGTCCAGGTAAAGAGAACTCCATCATCAAGCACTTACCCACGGGACAGACTACAGTTTCATGATGCACTGGAAGTTTGGAACATGTAACCTTTCCCTAACGAGGAAAATTCACCAAACATTAGGCAAAAGTTGTACCTTGAAAAGAGGAGGCCCCAGTATACCAGGGCCGTTTCAACCTGAGAGGAAATAACGACGGATACATGGGAAATGTTGTCAAAGGCTCAATTTCCCAAAGTGATACCCTTGGCTGCCTGTCACCTGCTGTTGATTCGTCCCAGCCAACCTACAAAACCAAGAAAAATAATGAGAACAGGAGACATCCGTAGACAGTCATTTAATCCGAGACTGACGGTTTTGACACTTACAAAACCAAGACAGCCTTTACGACTCAAGATGCACTTCTAATCTTTATGCGATATTTTTCTTTAGGACACTTTGACTGTCAACATTCACATCCAAATACTATTTCAAAATGTTCGCTAAATAAAGCCAATGTTTAGTATCCTGCACACATTACGAGAATCTGAATTTTGTGCAGCACATTCTAATATTTTTCACAATCGGTATAACTAGATAGCAAGGGGAGTGGGATTGGAAGATTGACCTCAACAAAAATCCCCAGATGAAAAATGGGCAGAGTGATTATATAAAAAGGCTTTGGCTCTTTAAACGAATGTAGCAGGAAAAATAGAAGTCAGTTGAGAAATAAAAATACTGAAGGAGCAAGAAAAGACATTATTTGAAGCAGTAACGAGAAGCCATTTACCTTCACAGAACGCCAATGTGAGTTTGGCCAACGAATAGGATCCAGGTCGCCAATGCCAGTGATCGTTCCCATGTACCTAGATGTAAAATCATTCATGGATAAAATTTTCATGTAAATATTAATTTTATGAAGTCCTGGCATCATTAAGTTTGGAGCTTAACAGCAACTTCTTAGTGGTCTCGAACATAGAGCGATTGACTATTTAATTGTAAAAGGATGCGGTGGTTAACGAGTAGGATGACATAGTAAGAATTTTGGTGCGTGATTGAATGTGGAATCATCCAAGGGGAACAAAGTAAAAGGACAGTCATAAATAATTTTTTTAACTAATTTTTCCTTTTCTCTTCTCCACTTTCAAAATTTTCTTCTCCTTCTATCATATTCGTTGAACAGATTCCATAGCATATGCACCATCATCCACTCAACTTTCAATTTTGTTTTTCGTGTCTCCTATTATTCCCATGTTCACACATCATTTACCTTTCGTTTCATGTAAAGATGTTGGAATAAAGCCTATAATGTATTTTGCAAAAATGTATTTCAAAAGCATCTCATATTTTCTTCACCAAAACACATAAATATTGTGTCATTTGCTTCATCTGAGCTTTGTCCCAGGATTTTGAACCTATTATGCGCCCTTCTTACTATGAAACAAGAAAACAGAAACAGTAGGAAAAGAAGAGGGGGCCAAATTCATTGCACTTTCTAAAATATAGAGTTGCACTTAAGAGTGATTATGCTTTACATAATTTCTTTGTCCACTATTTATCAACAATCTTCCCACCCTTCACCGTGTCTCGATCAATCAAAATTTCCCCTCGTACAGATCACTCTCTCCAAACAGATGCACCGTGCTGGTTAGCAAACCTGGTGAGAACAATCTTGCCAGAGGTGGAATGGATTGGAAATTTAGTTGGGTTAACTGAAGCATGTGACAAAGATTTTGCGAGAAATCTACCATATTATACAGACCACGGAGGGTAATTCTACACATGGATAATGCTAATATTATTAATTCATATATATGAGCTAGAATATAATGACACTGACGATGAACTTTAATTTATTATTATTATAGAGTCCAATTCTTAGGCCTAATTCATTCTCATCTAGATTTTAAAGAGACCAATAATGAATTTTGGTATGTGCATACTTTAAGAATTACCGTCTTCTATGGTAATAGAGCACTCAAGGTACCCTAAACATGCACGCATAACGTACCATCTGCCTGGATAATCATTTTTTTGTTTAGACTGATGATTAATTGTAATTTATCTACAAGAAATATGATACCATCTGCGTGAACCAACATTTTTTTTTGTTTTGACAGATAAATAATTGTAACTTATCTACAAGAACTCGCACACCTAAAATGCTAATGGCATTCCGCCATAAGTTACTTCTTCATTTAACTAATTGTCACTATTTCCCTTCTATGTTTATTTTAGTTTTTATAGGATAATAAATTCTAGTATAGTAATTGAAACTAAAATAATTTCCAAAATTTTAAAAAATAATTGTACCATTCAATTATTGTCACAATCTACTTATTAAAATATTTAAATAATCAATACCATGAAAATCTAAATGATTATATATATAATAATAATAATAATAATATTGCTAGGAAAGTCTAAAACCAATCATTCCGCATGGTTTATTACAATGCTTCCTTTTGCAACCTAACAAAATCTACTATGATCGCCCCAATACCTGCACATCCCTCATATCAACCAGGCTAGTACGAATTGTGTAACTTCCAACCAAACCCGCGATTAATATTTGCTATCTTAAAATAACACACAAATTTTTGGACTGTTCAATTTCTTTTTCTAGAACCTCGGTGTTTATATATTTTCAGTATAATGTAATTTTGAGGTTCATCAATCTTTATTGAATAAAACCTAGAACATAATGTAGGGGTTGGTCGTTCCTAGTCATCCTATATGATTTTCTTTTTCTTTTTTCTTTGTAATGAATAACAGTTGAAAAAATATGTCAGTAGCTAAGAAAGGGGGCCAAGAAAATGGTGAGAGAAGCGGAAGATAAAGCTTTCAAAGACTTTTATCGACACTTGATACAAAAGGGGAAAGAATTTATAGAATAGCTAAAGCAAGAGAGAGGAAAACAAGAGATCTCAATCAAATAAGATGTATTAAAGATCAGTCAAGTAGGGAGTTAGAGAATGACGAGGAAATAAAAGAGCGATGAAAGAGGTATTTTTCCTTTATAATGAAGATTAAGGTAATAAACCTAACTTAGGTAATTTAAGCAAGTTAGAGGAGCATAGAAACATGAGTTTTTATCAAAAAATTCAAACTTCAGATGTAGATGAAGCTTTGAAGACGATGAAGAACAGAAAGGCTATAAGACCCGATGATATTCCTGTCGAGGTATGGAAGTACCGAGGGACTCAAGGCATTGGATGACTTATGAAGTTATTTAACAAAATATCAAGCTAACGAGTCATACCATGAAGCTACTCTTGGTGGATGAGACTCGTGGTGGAGTAAATTTCAAGCTTGAAACTTGGCAAAAAATGTTGGAAGACATGTTTTAGGCTTAGTAAAACAAATATATAATACATGGAATTTAAGTCTAGCAATATTAGGAGCAACAAGACAATAGTTAAAATAAGAGATGTCGAATTATCTGCAAGTGTGACCTTTAAGTATCTAGGATCATCTTTACAAAAATATGGGGGAAGGATAGAGATTTATAACATGGAATAGAAATTAGGATGGTAGAAGTGAAAAAGTGCATCTAGCATTTTGTGTGATCATGAAATACCCCTCAAACTCAAAAAATTAAAAAATAGTGGTTAGGTCTGCTATGTTATATGAATCTTAATATTAGGCAGTAAAGAGGACACATGAACAAAACATTAATATCGTAGATATGCGAATGCTAAGGTGGATATGCGTACATACAATAATGGGTAGGCTAATAAACGAGTAAAATAAATAAAGACACAATAGGAGATACAACACAATGACATAGGAGGGCATATAACTTGACCCCACTTAGTTGAACTAGCATGAAGTACGTGTGATGCATGTTGACACTAATTATATATGATATGAATTAAATATATATATATATATATAGAAAGTTAAAAATTCATTCTCAAAATCAAAAACTTATATTATTAGCAAATGATAATCAAGGCTATCCCTGTCTTGGGTTCTTATCTCTGGGCTCTATGGCTCTGGACTCTTTCCCTCACGGGCTTTCCATAGGCATCGTTACTCATAAGCTACTCCAGCCCATGCACTGGAGTTTGTACCTCCCCAGGATCGAACCTAAGACCACATGGATATATAGGTACTTAGCACAATCCTGGTACCAATTGAGCTAGGCAGTGGGCCGTATGGGCGGTCCACTGGGCCTGTAATGGGTCGTTACAATAAAAGGCGAAACAAAACACATATAAAACAATATAAATTGAAAACAAACTCAAAAACTATACATTAGGTAAAGTAACCAAAAAAAAAATTAGATAAAGATGAAATGACATGCAGAATATATAAATAATATATCATATGTCAATTCAAATTTATAGTTTGACCTCAATCATCTACTATCATTGCAACATCTAACTAGATATATATCATAGAAATAAATAGTAAGTACAATATGGAAAAAAAATGGATGACATAGCACTTGAAAAATAAAAATAAAAACGACAATCAAACAAGTAAATTAAATGAATGGCTCTTTCTTCCTTTCGCACTTACTCATCTGCAATTTTTTGGGAGAAACTGGAGGCCTTATGATCCCAAATGCAATTTCAAGAAAATTGCAAAATTTTCAATCTTAAACCCTTAGCGTTTACGAATACTTCAAACAATAATTGCAATAAGATGAAGCCTTTGTGAGTTCCAAGGAAATTAAAGAGAGAAATAATGGTTATAAAATTTAAACGTGAATAATATTAGTATTTAATGATATTCATGATCATTGACCCATTAACCAACGAATAAATTATGTTAGAAAATTAAAGTAAATAAAAATAAAAATAATATAGAATACAATTTCCATATCTTATGATATTAAAATTTTAAATATATGTCCCAAGAAGTCTTTCGATTTATGTTGATGATTTAAGATTTTCATAATTGGACAACTAAAATTAATTAAAATAATTATTAATATATTTAATTTTTCAGAAACAATAGTTATATTATAATGAAATTAAAATATAAATTTAATAATAAAAAATATAAAATAAATAAATAACGTAAATTAAATAGTAAACAAATACAATGCTATAACAAGTAAAGATTCGGATGTAAATTTAATATTATCAAAATCATTACAAATCAATTTGTTTAACTCACATTAACATTAACAATAACAAATAATCATAAATCAAAAAATTAATGTATATAATCTCTTAATAAAAAAACTTAATGCATATATCATCCTAATTAACTTGTAATCATTTCATCATAAACCAATTAATTGTCGTATAAGTTAAATAAATATATGCACCTAATTATTCTATTTACATTCTTTCAACTCAAATTTGTACATATTTATCATATTTATCTGATTCAACGAAAAATAATGATGATTTTACATTTTTTTGTTTTTTTCATTTTCCAATATATCTAATTTAGAATCCATTTGGATGATTCTCCAATTAAAATATTCAGATATTTTATCATGGGTCCTTCATATATAAAATTTAACTACATTATAATTATTTTTAATAATTCATTGAGTTTATTCAAATGATAGTGAAATAACTCAATAAATAACATAATTAATTTAATTTAGAATTTAAATGAAAGTTCAAGAAAATTATTAAAATGAGAAAAATAATTAATACTAATATTAAGTAAATTTAATGGTGATTTTTTTAAAAATTAGCTCAAATATTTAAGAACATGGAGATGATTTACTTTGTTACATACAAACTAAAATATAAATATAACTTAACTTTATTTTGCCACACCCATTTATAATTGAAAAAGTTTTCCAACATCCAACTTTTAATCTTTTATAGGTATAAAATGAAATAAAATATTTTAAAAAAAAATGAAATAAAATACAATATGCCATAATTAAATATTATAATGAAAGAAAGGCAACGGGAGAAAGTCAAAAGCACAAAACCATAACCGTAAAATGTTAATTAGTATTAATTATTAATTAATAGATAAAATGTGAAAGTACCACGTGTCACTTGATAATGGGAAGAAATAAAAGTGTGAAGGATGATTATGTCCGTTCACATTTGAAAATTTTTTCCATCATGAACGCTTTTATAGGTGTATATATATATAAATAGATAAAGGCTTATTTGTCGTCGTTGTGTTGAATTAAATTTTTTATCCCGTTTGTTTTTTTTTAATATTAATTTGAGCTCTTATCTAATGTGTGTTGACATAAAGCGCATGTGCTCTTTGCTAAAATTAGAAAATGCGCATAAAAATACCTTCGCACACTTGATTCTTCAGTTTCGAATAGCATCCGAAAACGCATTCCAACAGAAACACGAGTGTGATAAACAGCTTTGACATACTTTGACAAAGGAATGACAAACTCAGATGGACTAGCCCTGGCGTAACAAGCATTTGTTATCAGACTAACTTATATATTTCTATTATTATTATTATTATTATTATTATTATTATTATTATTATTATTATTATTATTTTACGTTTATCTTTATATATAAACGTAAGCAATTACTATGATTATCATGATTACCACCTCGGGTTATAGAATACAGTGAAGCAGCTATTAGTAGCAGCAGCATGAGCAGCGGCAGCAAGAAGTCCAATGTGCATACTGTCACTTGAAAGGACGGATGATGGCATCACAGTTTGTGGTCGAGTGGCACGACGAATTCCCAAAAGAAGCTGATTTTTTTCATTCCTGCAAACAAACCAATAGAATAAGACTTTGTTAGAAGAAACTGAAATTGAGGTTGAAAATCAAGTAGGTATAAGGTACCAGATAAAAAGAACAGAATCTCCAGCAACTAGTCTTTTGGCACTGACAAAGACACTCCACCCAGTCGTAAGCAAATGACGCTTGGGTTGACCTGCATGAAGTCAAAATATCGAATGCTATAGCAAAATTCAGAAGGTCAAGGCAGACCCGTGATCAATGTAAGTGAATTTTTTACACAAATCAAATATTTAGATTTAAAGCATGTAAAACCCGCCAGACTGTGAGCCTTTATGCACATCAGCCAAGACTATTTAGGTTTCTTGTAGTTTGAGTTGTTTTATTCATACCAAAAGTTATTATGGTTGTTCTCCGAAATAATCTGATACATTTCCAAAATATACTCAGAGAATGGAGTAACATGGAGGACAAGAATTTCACACTAAATGCAAGTAAATTTGATTTCTTTTTCATCCTGTAATAAATTATTTCACTGTACAGTATAATCATTTAGTAATGATGCTCCACAAAACCACCTCAAAAAGTTGACAAATGTGGTTTGTATACATTTTGTGCACAATACTAAGTTTAAATCAAGTTGATTTGAATGCATAAAAATTATAAAACTTTCAAAATTTTCTTATCTGAACTCTTTCTGTTTTACGTATCCAAAGGCCGATGACCTTTGTAGATATTACTCATATACCTGTAAGATAGCTTATCAAATTGTTATGGCTAAAAGCCTAAAAATTTATGTCCATCAATTGACCAAATTCTGCTTAGATCAAGAAAAAAATTGCGATGAGATGAACATAACCGAAGCAACAGATAATATTCCTGAAAAACTCCCCAAGTCACGAATTTGGGGCTGCTACTATCGCAAATCGCATTAGTTCAGCAGAAAAGTGAGGAAGAACAGCTCCTGACAGAAGGAAAGAACTGTCTCTAAAGTTTAATAGTTCAGAGGTTTCAATATCCAAACAAGAGGAGATTTTCTATGGGCAGCAAGGACTGTGATTGAAGATCCAAGGCTATCCAAATCTTTAAGGTAGTTCATAAATTATTATTTGTTTTATTCATTATTTTATTTTCTTCCAACAAGTTAGTTTCGTTTTATTCAGGTTGTGACGAATCCCCAGTATTAAAGCTGTTTAATTTAATAAATTTTTCGTTTTATTTTAGTTAATGTTATTTTTATTTTAATGACGGCTTTTGCATGGTCACCAATTGTCCTATTGAATTTGTTACTGATACAAGAAGTTGATAAAACAGGAAAGGACCGATAACAAAATAGCATGAGTTCAAGGCAAGAGCGAAAGGTACTTAATATGCATCATACGATCAGTATCCTTTAATTTTGAATATTCTAAGTAGATGAAGCCTTTTAAGTGGTAACAAAAGGAGATACCATAATAGGAACTCTAATGATGATAGCGACTAATGGAGAACACTCGTAAAAAAATTGAGTTTTAAAGCTAACACCTTCAGCTGCCTGATTTAGTAGCTCTTTTATTAAGAAAATGACCTCCTAAAGTGTATTGAGGTCATTTTCTTAATAAAAGAGTTGACTGAGGTTAAAAAAAATACCCCTATTAGTATCCAGATAGTTTTTTAGGGTTTAGGGGTTGGTTTTGTATCTGGGTGACTTTTATTTTAATTTGAGGCCCCAATTTATCTGATCACGTAAAGAAAGAGTGTAATATGTCCGGAATCTGAAACTTCAGCTCATAGTTAAGTTATGCATGCATATAATCTCTTTAAGTATGATATAAAATATAGATGGACTGAGGTTAGATGACAAATACTATTTCACTAACATACGAATGTAGGTTGCAAGACCTCAGAATCTGACCTCGAAAAATATGCCTAAACTTCCATTCAACATCATGAAGATCCTTGGCAATAAGTTCTTGTGCAGGTGGTGTCTGCGAGAAATCCTGAGGAAGAAAAGATAATTGCTGACAGTTTCAACACCAGTTTTGCATCATAATGATCAGATTACAAGTATCTTTACCAAAGGTGGGAAAACTTTTTCTGCAGCCCGACGTGGAACAGAGAATCCTCCATGTGTACTAGTATCACTTGCTGTCAGAGTCTTGCAAAAGTAATTAGTTGGTTGCCTGCTAGGAGTTCCCAGCTCCACCGGAAGATATGTATCCTTTTGTTCTTGCTGCAGTTAAATAAAGATCAACTCATACACAGATTCTGATTATTAGAAGAAAGCTACACAAAGTATCAAGCAATTCTTTGCGTATTTCAAAGTACCGGAGTTAAGGGCTGCAATGTCATCTGAGCATATACTTCATCCGTTTCAACATCTGCCTGAAACTCAACATATGAAAGGAACTCTTTTAAAGGTCGACACAATAATTTACCAAATTGAGTTAATTTGCAAGGCAAAAACAAAATATATAATGAAGAGCACCTACATGCATTGTCACATTGTGAAGTTGGCAAATCAACTGTGCTGGCAAGCTCGGGTAGTTAGGTATGTGGGCATCTATTTCTTTATTAGTTGTCGCAGCAACCTGTCAAACCAGTTACAAATAATATAATATTTTAGATGCTACGCATGTGTAAAGTGATAATGTCGTGTTTAAAAGGTGCATGATGCTAAAAGACATATTAAAGATTGCAATAGAATACTCCAAACTAACCTGCTCACTGTGACCCTGAGGGAAGTAAACCACACGACTCCCCACCGTTGGTAGGGAAACCAGAGGACCAGCACAGGCATGCCATAGCTCAGAATTCAAACACTTCTTCTCCCCTTTCAAAATCACAATCAACAAGAAATCACCCATCAGCCATGATATCGTGCAGCTAAATACCGTATTGGGAATTCTGTTTTGGCAAAAGATATTAAAGAATTCTACCAAGAGACAGTAAGTGTGCAGTTCAGCAAGAAAAGAAACTGATAGGTAACATGAGAAATAGTTGAGGAGAATTAGAGTTTAAAAAGAAATGAAAAGTCTAAACTAAAACAGAATAGTGCAAAGAAGCAAAGGGAAGACACGATTGGCACCTTCATGTGACTGCTGACCCATCCCTGATGTTGAAGACTTCATCGTTTTATCCACACTTCACTTGAATTTAGAATATATCAATCTTTATAAATTAAAGTAGCAACGATTCCTACTATAACAGAATTATTAATTGTAACATCAGGTTCAGCTCACAAAAACCCCCATTCGAGAGATCAAAAATATCTCGAACCCTAAACACTCCATAATTATAAGCTCCAACAGTCCCCTTCTGCCTACCATCTCAGCCTCCCAACTCAAATCCTCACCGCATTTTTCTTCACCGACAAGTACGGCCAAATTCACACGAACCCACGAAAAGAAAGTGCATATGGACTCCTCAAAGCACCCAATTTCAGCTGATAATTGATAATTGCAAGAAACCCACAAGAAAAATAAAGCCAAAAAGAGACCACTTCATCTCCTTCAGCAAGACACCCCATGGACGATTGATTGACAAGTTAAACAAAGGGGAAAAGCCCCATCTTTTTTATTTTTCATGTCTTGCTTCTGGTTTTGTAGTTACAGTTACAGTAAGCAGAAGCTGGAAACCAATAAGAACTTAAACTCAAACCACTCGCTGTCACTCCACTCCTATCAAGGAAGAGAACAAGTGAGAGAAAACGAAAGAAAAGGGCCTTCTTTATCTTTTATAGTCCACCCGACCAAAGGTCGACCTGATGCAGTCACCCCGCAGTGGAGAGAGGAAGGAAGATAAAAAAAAAAAAAAAAGTGTAAGTATGTGCGTGTATATGAGGATGAGGATGATGATGCAGATGAAAATGTAAATGCAAATTCTGTACTGCTGATACTATGCAAATGGCTCAGTGAGTGCACCTCTTTCTTTCTGTCTCTCTCTCTTGGACTACTGGGCTGTCACCAGAGGTAGGTTCTGGCAAAGATGGGATTTCGACCGTTGATGAAATAGTACGGTGGGATTCTGACCGTGGAATGGAAAAATGATTTGACAGGAAGCATGTGCGACCATCCTTCAGTGGTCATTGTCAGAGTACGGACCATCACACATAATATAATATTGCACATGACAGTGAAAGAGAAAGAAACCCTTCAAATCAAACTTGTACCATCATCTTACCTTTTTATTCAGATTTCTACATACATTTTTATTAATCTTAAACATATAATCTCATTTTTTATATTTATTATTAGTTTTTTATTGTGACTATTCTTTAAATAAAAAATTTACTTGTATAATTTATTTTTATAATCTACGTGAAAACAAAAGCATTTCATTCATTAAATTCATGACTTTTTTTTATACCACCTCCCTTTCCTTTTTAATGTATCCATAAATTGGATTTGTAACATTTATTTCTCTTCTGTTTGAACTTCCAATCCCTGTTGAGTGAAAAAAAATGTCAAAATCCTTAAGTCTAGCGCATTTTAGTTCTGAAATTGCCGTAGTTTGTGTGTGTATGTTGTATTCAAAACATTAACGAGGATTGAAGTCGTTAGAAGACTAAAAATATGTTGAGAAACACAAATCTGGCTACATGTTTTGAGAAAATGACATCATATTGATTAAAAATAGTAGTCGGAATACATATATTTTAAATATAAAATTTGTGAGACCATCTCACAAAAGATTTATTATATATATATATATATGCATGCATCATTTTTTTTAAAAAAAATTGGTAGATTGTGAGGATAGAATCTATGTGGAGGGTTGTTTGCCCATACGTACCTTTTACTCGGAAATAAATTAATCCGCCTACAACTGCGTAGTAAAATAATGTGGAGCCTTTGAAAATAGATATGTCGTGTATGAGGACCACTTGATGTGTCATCAGTACTACGTACAAATTGTACGTATTCTAACCATGTTTTTTTTTTCGTAATTCTCCGATTATTATTATCATTATTACAAATAAACATTCGTTGTTTTATTTTTCCCAATCAAATATATTCTATGTTCAAGGACTCAAGTGAAAATCGTAAATTTGTTCCATATTCGGAGTATTTAGAGGTATGGAAAGGCCTTTATTCGAAATATATATATAAATTCCCAAAGTATAATATAATATATTATGACCCTTGTGAATGTCTCCTTGATTATTAGGATTCTATGATGTAGTACTTAGTTATATGCTCTAAAACTTTTGGGATACTTATCTCCTAGGTATACATCATTGGTTAGATATATATACAGAGACGCAGAGTCATTATTCAAAATATCTTGAGTTGTCTCCATCTCGGGTTATACATTACATAAAAACTCATGTGAGACGATTTCACGGGCCAATTTTGTGAAACGAATACTCTATATGGGTCGCTCACGAAAAATTATTACTTTTTATGTCAAATATATTAATTTTTATTGTAAACATGAACATGATTGATCCGTCTCATGAATAAAGATCCATGAGACCATCTTATGAAAGACATACTCTATACATTAACAGGCGCGAGTATTCGATTAAAATTGAACTAAACTTTTTAAAATCAAATTAACCGAATTTTTTTGCGACAAACTGAAAAGAATAAACTTTACTACGAAAACCTAAGAAACTATACCGAAAAAATTGGTTATTTCGATCGGTGACTGAATTAACCAAAATTTTAGATTTTTTATATAAAATTTTAATTAAAAAATACATTATAAAAATCGAATTAAAAAAATTTAAAATTTATTTATTAAATATATATATTTGTAATTTTTTTATGGTGTCCAATAAAAAATTATTAGAAATTTATAATATTTATATCCTAATACATTTTATTCGAAAATTAATAATATATTATTATTATTATTATTTTACAAAGGTTCGGTTTGCTCGGTTAATTGAAGTTTTATATTAAAACTCAAAATCAAGCCGAACTAATTGATATTTTAAAAATCTAAAACCGAACTTCTAAATAAAGCGCATCTTTTTTTCGGTAGCTCATCACACAAGAGCTCCAAAGTTAAACATGTTTGACTTAAAGTAATTCTGAGATATGCGGGAAAGACTTGTCCTGTTACAGTGGTGACATTCGTCAAATCTGAGACGTTACAATAAAGACTGTCGTCAAATCTTATATATATATATATATATGAGATAGCACAATTTGGTGGTTATGGCTATGGGATATAATTAATTTATCTATAGTCTAACTCCTTCCTATGTTATATTTGTATTGATCTTGCGTGCATTTGGTTTTTGGTTATATGTGTATATGAGGGTGATTAATCTGTCCCGTTGACAAAGACCATAAATAAAATTATATGTTCATCTCTCTAAAAAGAAAAATTAAGTTAATTTGTGAGTCGAGCCAAATTCTATAAAAACCAATTTAACACCAACAATTGATGGTTCGGTTGGCCATTGAGATCATGCTTTGGAAGCCCTCTTTCTCTACTTATGGTTTTTGTGTTTATGTTAAATCGTTAGTTTTTAATGTAGTCTTGGGTAAAATTGCTTCATTTTAATATATCTCAAACTTAAAAATTTTCGTTCTGGAAAAGTACAAAAGAACTGAAAACGAGTCTGTATACCCTTGGTTGATTTGAACGTGGCACTCTTAAACTGTCAATTACTTGCAAACTTGGTCCCACGAATTTGGAAATTTTACTGCTTTGATATGTCATTAAAAGAAATGAAGAAATACTGCTTTTTATAATCGATATTGTGGCGTTTAATTTAGGCTTGTGAGAAGGATTTAGATTCAAATTAAAATTTTTGAATATAGTTATCTGACACGATTATTGAATTAATTTTTAATGTTGATTTACTTGAAAATATATTTTCCTCACTTGTAATTTATGCGCTTGTGGGAACGTGCGGTGTTTGGAGATCAATTATTGGATCTGAGGTGCTCTCGTGTGTGCCTGTGCGTGTTTTTTTCCTTCCTGAGTAATAACTCAAGGAATCACACATGGGAGCTCACAGATTCTGATGACTAATCAATGCATCACAATTTTTATTTTTATTTTTTTTATAAAAGAACGCTTCAAATGGGTTTATTCAACTCATACTTCAATTCTTGATGCTATAATCACAAGAAATATGTAAAAAGAACTTCTCGTAGAAACGTTACTTGAATTCAAAAGAAACAAGTCTTCTATATATCTTCAGGACCGTTAATTTCCTGGAAACAAGTTGGACAAAGATAAGCCATAGATATAAATTCGAACTTAATCGTAAATATGGGGAAAAAACAAACTACTCGTCGCACCGTGGCACATACAGTCGTGTCTGAATAAATAAATAAATAAATAATAAAAATAAAAATAAACGTGTCTGAAACGAAGCGAAATTTAATTCAGAAGTTTTAAAATTACAAAAAGTTTATTTTGATGTATAAAAATGGTATTTAGTCCTCAAGTCCCCTCTAGTGTATATATCTTGGCTTATACGAACACAGCACAATTGCACTTAAAACTTGCACATATCCTCAAATAATGAAATATCCCTACGCTAAAAAAATTTTCAGTAGATTTGAAATGATTTACTTTACCTGTTAGAAACAAAGTTATTTCTAGCTAATAAATTTTTCATACCAGCATGTGGGTTGTACAAACTCATGAATGAAGCATTTAGGTTTCAAGTCGACATTTTAATCCTACAATTAATCTTGCTAGATAAACCATGTAATTTCTCTAATCCAATAACACTTGATTTATCATGATAGATGCAGCATATTACCTTGTTTGCTATAACAGCTCCGTCAGGTATTTCCAGCTTCAGTCCAGTTTTTGCAGAAATTGTAACTTTACCCTGAAAGAAAAAGTACCACATCCACAAAGATGAATAAAAATATAATGAGATATGAGAAGCCTAAAAGCATTCATTCACATTTAAACCGCAAGAGCAACCGAATTTCAAGTTACCTTCAGAGTAACACCAGCTCCAAACCATACGTCGCCCGTTACCTTCAAGCTATCCAGTTCAATAATGCTGGGGATAGACTTAAATCGACTTAAGAAATCGCCAACCTACGGAAAGATCTCAGATTACATGATTTAGAGATATTCGCCAATCAAAGAAAATAACAGCTGAGATAAACCCAAACCTTCTTGAATTCAGGTCCCAAATCAATAGAAGGATTGGAAGGATTGGCCCTTGCAGGGTTCCGGTTCACAAAGCCATCAGACAAGGTGTATAGATCAGACTGAGGAAAATGATTTTGTCAGAAACCAATTATAAGCAGCGCGTGGCTCCCGTCATTAGTGTATTCAGTGCACAAACTATGGCATGTGCCATAAGACTTACTTGGACTAGAAGCAGATCTGAAGTTGCTTTTACGGGAAGGAAACGAGATCGGGGAACGTTGGTGCCAATAGCATGATTAAAGAACTGAATTACGATTGCTTAAGTTAATTTAATTTAACGTGGAAAAATAATTGGGAACCAAATTATTAAAATTAAATGCGTCAAATTTGACTATTCCAAAGACATTTGAAGGTACTGTACCCTTATTGCCGCCCCTGCAGCAGTCTCAAGTTGAAGAACTTTCACCCCATCCACTTCCTATAAAAGTCGTATTGGCGCATTAGAAATGTCTGGTTTCCCAGAAAGATTTCTACTAGCAATAAACGTTGTACCTTTGGGTTGGGAATAATTTCCATCCTCAGATCATCTTCTTTCACAAGTCTTTTGATTGCATGCAAGTTCACCCACCTGCAAGATATGGTTATACAAGTAGTTATGCATTTCTCTAGAAAAATGCAGTAATATAGCCAGATTTAACCTGGGGTAATTTTCTGACTTACAAATTGTTGGTGTTGAAAATTTTGAACTTCTCTATGGACTTAAATTCATTGATCTGTATCAACAAGAAAATATCCATCAGTTCAACCCCAAGCAGTAGTGGCCCATGATATTTATTAACAGCAGGAACACAAAAAGACAAGACCATTTAAGGGGGCTTTTGGCTAAATTTGTTTAAAGCATCTTATAACGTTCTAGACATACTGTCATGTTCCTGAAGAACTTATAAGATTATAGATCACATTTGTAAAATATGTTCTTATAAAGCATATAAAATGATTTATTTTATGTTATCGTAATTCTAGTGAAAAAAGAAAATAGATATTTGACATTTTAAAAAAATGAGTTAGGATTCCCTGATTCCACTCTAAAAAGAAACTAGACATTTGACATTTTTAACAATGAGTTGGCTCCCTGATTTCTTGCAACAAGAACTTATGATCACTAAACATCTTATCATGGAAAATTATAAGAACTAAACGTTCATTTATTTTTATTTTGATCAGTGAACTCGACTTTCCATTTTATATGACTGATGATTATTAATCATCTCAACCTATTAGTTCCAAAATTTATTTTCAATGGTCGTCCAATATGAAACTATAAAAGTTTTGATGCAGTTATAAGAGCCTTAAAAATGCATCCGAAAATACGTGTTTATTTCCATACCTAAAATGCAATAAATAATGGTACATTGTTGTACGTGGATTTAATAACCATGGTGACCAGATATATTCACATCATAAATAAGAAATTACTTAAACTGCCATAACAGAACACCAAATAGAACAGATTAAAGAATTAGCACTCACGAATTCATCTGGAACTTGTGCAATTTCCAGAAGCTGCAGCACAGACAAGACAACAGTTACCCTAACTAATATTGAAGATTAACAAGAGAGTGTAAAAAAAATATTGATTAGTATATACAGGCGCAAATTAAGTGATAGAGAAGACAGCTGTATTTTATTGCTAATTTGTTGTCAGATACTGGAAAACAAAATAACAGAAATTTATTTTGTCAGAACTGAAATATGTCAGTGTTGCTATAGTTACAATCTGAAAGACAACACATGGACCAAATCTTAGAGTTGAGTTCACGTGCACAAAAGTAACTTGGTATCTCAAAGCTGAAGCATAAGGCTCAACATTGGGTAACAGCTTTTGATGGCTTGCCACCTATTTCTCCAAAATGGTGGCCACTAGTTTAAACCCTTCCAGGAAGGAATCTACCAGAGTTCACAAAAACTGAGCCAAGATAATTTCAGGAAAAACAAAATAAAATAAAATTGAGGCAGCATATGAAATTGTTCTATTTCAATCTACTATGATATGGAGGTGGATTCATAATAATCAAAGAATTTAAACTTCAGGATTGAATGTTATATGAGGAGAAATGCAACCACTCAACATACCTGTACTTTCCCTTCATAAGAGATTAGTGTACCACCCTTCACGTCAGCTAGAGTTTTGGGTGTGACCTGCAGAAACACGTACATTGATCTCTGGAAACAATTTGTCCTAAAAGGAATAAAATTCAAGAATAAACCATTTTTTAGTACCTCCATGCAATATTCATTCTTGTTATTGATCAAATGGTTTAAAATTTCTGCAACAGTGAATTAAGGCGGGGTTTTGCAGATGAATCCACAGATTCTACCTCGGATAAAACACACATACACATACATACATGTATAAAGCAAAAATAAATTCTACAAGATGGCAGCAAAACACAAAAATATTAAGTGCTTGAACAATATGTAAAGCTGAGATTTCAGTCACCAAGGATACTCAAATCAACAACAGCACCTAAGTTATCAGAATTGGCAACAAAGACGTATTCTTTTCCCTGAGAGGAAAAAGAAAGAAGAAAATAAGAATGAGATGTAACCAGACATCCTTGAGCAGTTGTATACCATAATAAAAAGAGCTTGGTGTTTTATACAGCTGCACCTGTGATAATAAGAGATCAAGTTTCCCACTATTCATCAAAGATGGAAAGACATCTCCATGACCAGGGGGGTACCTGTATTTGCAACATGCATTAATAAGAATTAAAGATTCTAAAACAAAGAAAATGAAATATGCATAAAATGTGAAAAGATTAGCGAAACTAAAGATAGATTTGAAGATTACAATATACATAATGTCCTTAAAAAATACGTAAAGTAAACACTGCATAAGAAAATAACAACGGACACCAGAAGTATCAGTTAAATTAAAAACTTGCCAAAATATAAATCTGCAAGAATCAGAAGAACAAACGAATCAGTGACAGAATATACCATGCATCCTTGCCAACATTTCCTTTGCTGAGAAGGGGCAAGAAATTTTCAACCACCAAACGAGGGTACTGACTCTGAAAAGTAAAGGAAATGAACTAAGACCGCAAAATTGTCATCACAAAATTATTGCAGAAAAATGAACATATGTATACAGACCTGATTAAATGTATGAATCTCGATGTTTGTGTTGGTATACTTTTCAACAATCTAGCATATGAAAAGAAAAAATAATCATGTTTAATTTCATCTTGGGAGACTCCTCCCATAGGTAGAACTGATATCTTACCTTCAAAGTATCATCATGAGTGTTGAATGAATTCATTAAAACCAGGGGCACATTGCATCCATATTTAGCATTGAGTGTCTATTGACAACTGAAAAAATCAGTTGCATGCACCATGGAATAAAACAAAACTGGAGAATATGTGACATAAGAATAATACCTCAATTTGGATGACAATCAAGTCAAGAAATGTCAAACCATTTCGAACTTCAATGACAGACCTAAATCATGGGAATGAATGCAACTTAAAGCCGATTATGATAATCAAAGAGCATCACCGAGCACAACTATGACAAGTTTTCTATATGCTATGTAAATGTGATAAGGTAAGAAAAGCTTTTGCTGTAAGGGCAATACCAAGTAATACAAAAACATTCATCAACAATCTTCAATAAAATTGAGCAGAATGATTTACTAGCAAGAAAAATGGTAGCAATAACTATTCAATAACATATTTAAATAACGAAGCATAGAAAAATGGAAGCAATAACTATTCAATAACATATTTAAATAACGAAGCATAGAGAGTTTTTCAGTCCACACTTCCAAACTTCTGAAATGGATGGATCACCTTTTTTCCTATGGTACTAGAAAATATATTTAACGAGGATAAATATTGTGCTAGTGAACTGTAACTTATGAACATGGTGAAAATCATGGCACAATTCTGACACATGTTGCAGCCAAGGAGGTCAAAATATAAACTTTGGCATTCAGGAAACGATATTTGGTCAGATGGATGACTTCCAAGATCAGTCATATATTTCCACTCCTATATGACACCTTGGAAAATAGATAGGAAATGATATTTTCTTAAGGGACTGGGTATACAGCCCACATAAATAGTTTTATAATTAGAAAATTTGGTTGGTCTAAAATTTGAAAAAAATAATAATAAAATGATAGAGTAATAAAAAAAAATTATCTGTAGCAAATAATAAAATGGTAAAGTAAAAAAAAACCTATTTGATATGCTAGTGTTCATTCAGAATCAGTTGCATTTTAGACCGCGTTAAACAAAAAAAGGTGGATCACCCTCACACTTGGTTAAATTTTCAGACAGCCCCTAAGATCGGGTTAGAGGACAAAATGCAGTTCACCAGTTCATTTAGATACCCGAGAACACTTTGTGCACCAAGATTATTACAAGAATTTCACTGGTTTTCAATAGCCTACAGAAACTATTGCATGAGACGCAACATTATAGAAGCATTCCTTGGTTCAATTGTAAAGTAATCACAGATAGATAAGTAGACCATAAAGGAGAAATATTGTCAAGGCATACTTTGGTCCAGTACATCCCATTGTTGTTCCCAAGCCTCCATTGAGCTTTAACACCACAAGTTTGTCCAAAATTTTCTTTGTCTCTGCATGATCTGTGGTAAAATAGACAGGTAAACACACCAGACCAAATATATATTAATTACGGTAGGCTAAAACATATTACTCCAATCAAAAATTTGATGGTTTTAGGAGAAAAGGAGAGATGTCTTGAAATTGAGAGGCGAAAAAATATAGGATTGGAAAAGGAATAACACCTTCAGACACAGGGGCTAAGGAGTCATATGGCACCACGACCTCATCAGTTGGGGTCTGAATCTTACTCCACTCTATATGCTGAGCTTCACCACTATTATTTACGAGTTACAACCGAACGTAAAATACACAAAAAAATCAGTTCAGCAGAAATCATAAGTAAATGCAATCCACTACCATTGTATTCAATCGAATTAAATCATACATGAGTAAGAAGTTAGAAGACACTAAGTTTGTTAGATGTTGAGCATAAAATTTTATAAATATCATAAATGAGACTCAAAAACATTCATCTTCCGTCTAGCTTGCTGACCGCACTTAGCATGGAGCTCAAAATCCAAACAAAGGTAAATTAAATAAATCTACTCACCTCTGTTCACAAATTCCGACAAATGGAACACATCAAGCTACTATACACGCAACAAAACACGGAATCCAAACATCTCCGACGATCATAACATGAATAATCACTCAAGGGAGGGAAAAAATCTCCAACCGCACCTGAGATATCGAGATACGAGGTTGACAAATCCAGATTTCTCATTCTCGCTGAAACATGAATGCCAATCAAAATCATTCACTCCTCAGATCCGTTTTACTTGCAACTAAAATAAAATATTGAAAAAACAAAAGCAACAAGGAAATAAGACCTGATTTGATTGAGACCGGAGACAGCTATTTTGAGGTTGAAGATCTTCTCCTCATCAGAATCGCTCAATTTTCTAGTAGCCATTTCAGAATGAATGTCACTCACTATGAGCTCAATAACAGATCCAGAAACAGAGAGAAGCTGAAACCGAAAAGACACGTAAAAAAAAAAGCAGCAGCAGCTCTGCCTACGTATGGATCCGTGTAAATATATAAATGGAGGGGTAATCCGTGGAAATGAGGATAGACGAGGGGCTACATTATAAATAATCAAAACTCGAGGGGCTCACGTACGTGCCCGTGTAAAACGAGAATATACGGATTATATCCACGAAATAGGTGGTTGGGTGCGTGGGTTTTTTACGCTACCATTTGTTTTCAGAATAAGTCTATTGTGAGATAGTTTAACGAATTTTTATCTGTGAGACGGATCAATTCTATCGATATTCACAATAAAAAGTAATATTTTTAGCATAAAAAATAATATTTTTCATGGATGACCCAAATAAGATATATGTCTCACAAAATATGACTCGTACGATCGTCTCACACAAGTTTTTGCCTTGTTTTTGCATGACCTTTTATGTCCGAGTCTCAATTATAACAATCTCATAAAAAAACTTAAAAATATCAAACCTCTACAAATATTATTATCTTTTTATTTATTAAAAATATTTACAATTTTCCCCAATTATAATAAATTTATCCCAAGGCTAAAAAAATATTATAATTATCATTTTATCTTATTTTTTAAAACAATAATTAAATGTTATTTAAGTTTAAGTTCTAATGACTAAAAATATGAGAAGTAAATTGTTTCATCATGTTCTAGTTCAATTCAGATGTGAATATGGATTATTGTTTTGAAGTTGAGTCTCAAGCTTTATGGAGAATCATTTCGATACCACTTTCATAAATTCTTTTAATTTAAATTATTTTTGTACAGAGTATGTTTTTAATATTCAAGGGTGACTATCGAGCTGTTAAATGAAATAATTAATTCAATAATTTTTTAACACAAATTAAATAAAACTCGAGACCATTCTACATCATTGATCATTTACCATCTTTCTAGCTTATTTTGAATAAAAATAAGAAAACACCATTCGGTCATAACATAAAAATTTATATATAAGAATAACATAATGAGTTATATTCTTTACGAGTTATGGATCCGTGGTCGAGTTCTAATCTACGGGTACTAATCCGACTTGTAAATAGCCTGATAATTTTAATCAAGACGTTGGTTTCAAGCTTGGAATCGAATAAAGAGAAAATGGCAACGGATTTTCCACTACGATGGATTCGATCTTGGCCAATTTTTTTTTTTTTTTTTTTTTTTTTTTTTTTTTTTTTTNATTTTTTTTAAAAAAAGGAACCTTCTCATTTACAATAAACACGCAGTTAATTCCAATGGTATAACTTCTTATAAATTGGGGAGATCGTATAAATACAATATGAAAACTGATAGGATATGCATAAAATTCGATCTTGGATTGAATTCAGAAGTTTTTTAGTGGAAGTAGTGAGTAAGAAAGATAATTATGTGATAAAATATTTTGGTGTCGTCCTAATTAGTAACTATGATGACCTCATCTTTTTATATAACATTATAGATATATGATCTTTTTTGAGTAGGTCTCTTGTGAGACGGTCTCACGAATCTTTATCTGTAAGACGGGTTAACCTTACCGATGCTCACAATAAAAAAGAATACTCTTAGCATAAAAAGTAATATTTTTTCATGAATGACCCAAATAAGATATCCGTCTCACAAAATACGACCCGTGAGACCGTCTCATACAAGTTTTTGTCATCTTTTTTTAATTATAATCGGAACAGATCATCTTTTTTTTTTTGCGCAATTATTATAACTGGAAACATGGTGACATTGCAACCTCCACAAAAAAGTAATTCTTTCAATTTTCATTTGAATTTTTTCAAGTGAAAAAGTGACGAATCAGTTTTTTTAAAGATTGCAAACACTATCTTAATTCAGGTATAAGATATACTACCATTGTATAATTTGTTTATATATTATGCATGATAAAGATTAAACATCACGATTCGGTAAAATACTGAAAATTTTAACACAACGTTTAGAAATTGAATTACTATTCACAAAATAATGGATCATCCTAACATCATAAAATAAATCCCCTTTCACAATCGAATATTTCCATCCCCCCATTCTCTATTATCCTTCATGAATATTCTCAAACCTAACTTTGAAAACCATGTTGAGAAAGATCCGATAACATTGCATCTATTTTCCCTTTTCAATCCCGCCCTACATATTAGAAAAACTGTTAGCCAAATTGTTAATAACAAAAATATAGAAGTAGGGAACGAAAGCAATCTCGTAAAGATACACACAGAGCGGTATCTTCAGGAGCCATCTTTATTAAATTATACTCAATATATCAATATATAAATGAAAAGTTTTCAAACCACTGTCGATGAATAAGTATATCCATGTTCAGTATATGGAATTCATCCTTTGGGTATGCCTTGTTGAGGTCTCGGTAGTCGACAATCAAAAACAGCATACAAGAATGAACATACTATTGAAAGTATGAATATCGTGTATAAAATAACAACAATAAAACAATAAATCAAACCGAGTCCTGTACGAAGTACGGTTTCCTTAAAACAGATTTGTCCCCTCCGACGGTGTTTCGAGGATCTTGACGGACAACTGTTTTCCAGGATACAACGGCAAAACTTTGCAGCAACTTAACACGAAGTAACTACACCAGCGAACCGAAAACGTACCTTCACTTTATCACCAAAATTTAATGGAGGCCAAATAGAAAGCTAACAATATGAAATGCAAGAGAATGCTTGAAAGAGATCTTGAATGTAAAAACCATTTTTATATGTTTATGGAATGAGGAAATAAACACTATTTATAACCTCCAAAATGCATACCAAGAGTCATGCAAGATTATTTAACTCAATTAATCTTCCCATTAACTCAAGAATATGAATAGCCAAAACTCTTCAATTAACTCAAGAATGTGGAAAGTGAAAAGACACTTCCACAATAATGAGCCACAACTAACTCAATAATGTGGAGTAGGGATGGCAATGGGCCGGGGCCGGGGCGGGTTTGTCATTCCCATCCCCATACCCGAATTCCATCCCCACCCCCATACCCGCCCCAATCCCCGCTTTTTCGGGTTCGAGGAATCCCCAAACCCGAAACTTCGGCGATCAACTTCCCATCCCCGTTTCAAAAATATTAATATGACAAGACGATGACGGATTCGGAAATTTTCTCAAACCAAAACTTAATATTATCTATTATTATTAGAGATAATATTAATATTAATATTAATATCAATATCAATATTAATATTATTATTATTATTATTATTA
>NC_133306.1:2073626-2107196 GCF_012295235.1 Primulina huaijiensis
TATTATTATATTATTAATACTAATAATAATATTATTTTATTATTGATATTATTTTCGGGGCGGGTTCGGAGATTTCGGGGATGGGGATAGTAATCCCATACCCGCCCCGAACTACATCGGGGATTTAAAAAAATCCCTAAATCCGAACCCAAACCCGAAAAAATCGGGGATCCCCATCCCCGTTTCGGGTTTTCCCCGCGGGGCCCCAAACCCGTGGGGAAAGTTGTCATCCCTAATGTGGAAAGCCAAAAGAGACTCTCACATTCATGAGACATAATTTTTATTCAAACTCTAAATTTGATTCAAATTTCTAAGAAAAACATCGTATTATAAATTTTTAATTCAAATAAATCTCCCCCATTTAGAGGTAGATATGTTCCAAGATTGATTGTATGACTTCAGTACTAATTTATTATTTAACAAATTCCATTCATGTTATTTATGTCACTAAATTTAACATGTGTTAGCCATTAAATGTATGATGTAATATCTGTGATTCAGAAACTGCAATATTGATATTATAGAGTTGTAACATAGATTAATGGGTTTAGCTTGCAGAATTATAAGAGAATATATTAAATTTTTTTGCTAAAAGTGTATCGAAACGAAACATTCATGTTATCGGAAGATTTAATAAAATTTGTGATGTACTGTTTATTAAATAGCCATTGTTACTGTTTTTGGTAAAATGACAATGTTCGACGTTGTTTATACAACAGTCGCACAGAGTAAGTAGCATAGCATATATAGTAATAAGTATTTCGTATTCATGGAGATCCGACCATCTTCCTACAAGAGGAGCATATACATGAGTAGCAAATGTTAAGGAGCATATGGTTCTTGACTAGGAAATGCAAACGAACAACAAAAAAGTTTACATTGAACTTCCAAGCTCTTCTTGATGTTATATACTACAAATTGTACAAAGAAAGCTCAGAGATGTGAGGGATACTGCACGAATACAAATCAACTCCTCGCACATTACAACATTAGAAATTCCAAAACATAAAATACATCTCAAGATTCGATAGGTAAACAAAAATTACACTAGAAATACGTTGCTAAATGTTAATACTCGCGGCACCTCAGAAAATGCATAACGTTTATTCACAAGCTTTTATAAGCAGAGGCGAACCCTTTGTTTCTCTCGTTCTTCGGAAGCCTCATTCGAGGTCAGGGTAGATAGGTTTTCGCCAAGACATCGTTTATAAGGCACAAAACCTTTTCCACATTTAGCTGATTTAGCTGAAATCCTCTTGCTTAATTTGGAGGGCTGTGATTTTTGTCCCTCGGATTTCCTCTCAAACGAGAGGCCATAGCTATCAGCTCCCCAGTTTTTCTCTCCTCCTGTCGTGCAAACTGAATTCGTATTTGAACCAGTTGAGGACCCCTCCTTTTCTTCATCTTTGGCTTGCTTATCACGTGACATTCGAGCTTTGATCGGGGTAGGATTATGCACTTCCTGAGTTGGTGGTGATTTGGTGCGGTAGAGTGTCAACCATGGTAAAGAAACCGGACACTGAGTATCCACAAGGTGTGAGTTTTCACTTACCACTCGCGTGTAATAAACATCGCTATTTGTTGCACCACAACAAAGTGACAAAGGTGCAACGCTCCAAGGAAATAAACTCCTCCCCACGTTTTCACTGGAGGACTCGATTTTGCTAGGCATTGCTGCTACATTAGATGGTCCACGTGGATTAGAAACGAGTAACGTTTTACCAAACAGCTTCAAGCACCGAGCAGCTGATTCGTTTGAATCTTCTTTAACAAGAGATTCGTTCTGAGACAAAAGCTCCAATCCCTGTCCAGTTTAACTGTTGAATTAGAAAGTAGGGTAGAAATATAGAGAAAAGAGAATGATGCGCATCGCAGATTTATATTGTTCGACCACAAACACTCATTCTGTTACATAATCATTATCCCTTCATGTATGCCAAAGTAAACTTTAACAGATATGGTCAAAAAATCTTTCGTATAGCTTAATCACGAGAAATCACATAAAAAAAACATGCTTGCATCTTATTAATATCAAATCATCTCAATCCAATATAACATAAACATTTTAAGTGGATCAACAGTTTGCCATATCATGCACTATAGGAAGATGAGTAAAATGAGTAGAGCTAGTACCAGAGAAACTCGTTCATCCGGGCTTGAATATTCATCTTTTGGACCAGAAATTAGAGACAAACAATTTGCCCCAGCACATGCATCTGAGCCAACCGCTGATAATACCGATGTAGGAGATTGGTTTTCCGGTTCCGAAATGGACAGAGTAGAAGATGAAGACCTTGTTGGTTTCTCGGGTATTATAATTCCTGTTTTGACCGGACAAACCAATTTACGAGGATAAGGGTGCATTGGTTTTCTTTTAGGTCTGGGAGGAGGAATTTCAATTGGTTTTTCGGATTCCGCATCACCTCCATTTGGATCACGTGAGACCTAATCACCACACAGACATCAGAATATCATTGCAACATGAATAGAATAAAGTTTATCAATAACTAAGTTGGATCCCAACATTATAGTTCTAGGCCAAAAAAGCGGCAAACTGATCTAAGTGCAGTAAAAGTAATACCTTGGAGAAAAATTTCTGTGCGTGGCTCCGAATCTGCACCGCAGTTTTTGTACTCACGTGCTCTGTAAAGACGAATTTCAAGAATCACCAATATAAGAGAAGTACTGAAAGATACATTTACAGAACACCATTTTAACCAAATAAACACCTTCAATTCTCCTCCAAGCTCGACCGTAGAGTTTCAGCGCCTCGAGAAATTTTTTATGCTCTTCTTCTGTCCATCTTTCTCTTTGTTTTGTTATCGTATATGGCTTCCTCATCTACTCGAAAAGAAAATAATTTTTAAAAATAATCTGCCAAAATACAAGAGAAGTTGGACATTAGCACCAAAATTGTTATAATGAACAAGAGAGGATATACACCTTCGGAGAAAATTCTTCCCAATTATGAAACTGCTCCTTCGACTGGGGGGTACCAGCAGGTGTACCCAATTCTAAGAGAGACTTGTTGCTACTAGGAGGAAAAGTGTCCAACCCCGTGCCTCCAATTTGCTCCTGCGGTAGAAGGAATAAAGAAAACAACCCACCAAATGTCAAGAACAATACTCGAGAAACAGCTATGTTTAAATGATTCACATTACAGCAAAACACCGTGGCTGGATTACTACACCATCAGTGTGAGATTTACTCAATATTCGGACCAAACATATTTATTGGACAAGAAAATCAAGAACAAGATATCTCTCTAATCGAATTAAACTACTGTACTTGGGGAGTTTGCAAACACTGAAACAGTAAAAAAAAAAGTGATCATAAATTTTTGTTTCCAAATTTTAGAATTTGCTAACCCTCGCTTCATTTTCCGGGTTTTTTTACCCTTTCACCAGTGCAGAGCATAATTCATTTCGCTAATAGTGGTTAAAAACAAAACACAATTCTTGCTGATACCACTGTAACACCAGAAACCTACGAGAAGTCAAACAAAGCAAATAAAAAACCTTAAAACCAAAATAAACAATTTTTTTAGTACAAAAATGACTAACCTGTATAGACTCGGCTGCAGTGACCATCAGTTCTCCAATTTTTTCTTTTCTTTTTTACAGAAATTTCGAAACCTTCTCAGCTGAAGGAAATCAATTCCCTCAATCTCAGTCTTTTCCGGTGGAAATTCTTATACACCTCAAGAATTGAAACGGATCCCCGAAATAAATAACACTAAGTAATCTAAGATATCATCTCAAGAAAGTAGGAACCATGATTTTCCCTCAGAGACGAGTAACAAGAAATTTAAAATCACTGGATGGAAATTTTTGATTATGTGGGAAAACTATAGACAGGGCCAGTTCTGATTTTTCAACATAACTTTGGTAAAACATCAATTTGCAGATATCTTCACATATACAGAAAAAAGTAAGTGAAAAATGCGCAGAAACACTCCCAAAGACTCGATCTTTAACTGAAAAAACAACTGAACAGAAACACAAATAAGAAGAAAGAATCAAAAAATACAGAGATAGAAGGCAAAGTAAGTGAAAGAAAACGGATATCTGAGAGAGTAAAAACACTAACAAAAAATAAAATGATGTAAAATGGAGAAATAGTTGTGGGATTGGTCAAGAGGGGAAGGATGAAGAAGATGTAGAGGTGCCACGTCAGATCGGTAAATATAGGAAAATTAAGGATAAATCGTGTGGTTCAAATTAAAAAGAGATGTACTTTTTTGCATCGATGACGAATGGGAACACGAATCGAATGAGACAGTTGACTGCTTGTGATTTTTGGTGGTTGTATCATTGAATATGTTATTTTTAAATAGATACATTCTTTTGTTTTCCAACAAAAGATCGTGTACATTCTAGGTAAAAATTCTTTAATACTAAATATGATTTTAACTTGTTTCTTACACTTACTTGTTTTTGGTTTGGTTGTTCATTGAATAGACGAAAGATTGAGATAATTCTGATTTCTATCTTTTTAACTTGCTGAGGGGGAAAAACATGTGTGTGGGGATATTTTTGTGGACAAATGTAGGGAATCCTTTCAAGTACTGAACGTGAAGCATGCATGTGTAGTAGTAATCCCGAAATAGTAAACATAGAGGTCCACTCATATTTATTTCTTGTTACAATTTCTTATCAAGGGGTATCTCTCTCGCATTCTACCTCCCCCACACCCCCCCCCCCATACCTAAATCATTAATAGCCACATGAATATCCAAATTCCAACACCCTTTCGTCAACGATGATAATAATAATAATAATAATATCAGTGACATTTTACTTTATATTCCTGTTAAAGATTGAGACTTGAACGTAATTTAATTTCAAAAACTAGTTCAAAAAATAAGATGATTTAATTTTATATATATAGTTAGAGTTCACCACTTTTCTGATATTAATGTATACCATCTCATCTGAAATAAATCGTAGTGCTTACAGTCTTTCAACCATCTTTTCCATTGATTTATTTTATAACTCGAAACTCTTAATTTTGAATGAAACATCTCTTCTGTTCCACAAGAATCCTTTATTTCAGGCTTAAAGAAAAAAAAAAACAGATTGCTTGATATTGAAGAATAAATCTTTGATCTCTACCCGGACCCAATGAAAAAAATGGAATCACTTATTATGGACTCTTTGAGAATGATTCGAACCTAGTTCATGACCTATAGAAGCAGAGGGCGCTCTGGTGGGATCTTCATAGACAGAAAAAGATTCCAGTTCGTTTGATTATGATCGAGTTACATTGACTTAACACAACCTATGTGAGACATTTAACGGTTATATCTCATTAAAATAATTAATTTCATATATGTGTGTGTGTGTGTTTATTTTGGGCAAAAATATGGTAGCCTTAAAAAGGGGAGAGTTGTGGATTGGAAAGAAAGTGGAAGTGGATGAGGATGAGATGTCCTACACTTCAACCATTAATTAATATATATTCCCAGCTTACTTTCTTGCACTTTTCACTTTTCAGCCACATCACCACCACTTGCCGCCCCACTTCTGTCGATCCACCACGTGTACGCTCTGACAGGCCTATTTATAAATATCATTTTTATATTATATTATATATATTTATATATTTTGTGGCCCAGAAAAATAGGATTGGTCAAAAGGAAATAATTTATACAGCATTGTAAAATAAATGGTTTTATTTTAGGGGAATATATCTTTATCTTATATATAAAATATATGATAAAGTAACTGTTTTTTATTATAAGAATATATTTCAATAATTTCTTAAAAAAAATTTAAATAACTCATTAATCATAATCGATAAATCAAATATTTAAAAATAATTAATTAAATAAAATTTATGCACATGAATTATCGCGTGTTTGTTTTCAAGTGGTATGCTAGGTGACGAATGGACTGAACTTTCTAGCTCGTCTCTTTGGAAAACAGCCAGCTAAGAAAATAGATAAAAGAAATAGTAAAAGGACAATATATTGTATAATTGTATATGTTTTTACTTGAAAATTGGACAAGATCCTTTTTTTCGGATACGATAAATTAATGGCATCGCTGACATGCATTTTCCTTTTTATTATTCAATTTTTATTTTATTTTTAGGAGAATGGTCAAGTTCTTGTCCTAGGAGTGACACGACAAAAAAAATATTGGTTATTTAAGAAACGAGTTATTTATTTTTATTATTATCTTTAAAAGACACATAAAATAGGTGAGCAACTCAGACCAGAACAGTGGTTCATTGATTCTCACTTGTATTTCTCGTGAAAATGACAAGGGTTCGATCCCTCTCTCATCCTTATATTAGGATTTAAAAAATAAATAAAATTGGAGACCAACTTAATTTTGAATAATTTTTTATAAGATTATGTGAAACTTATTCTATCAGGTCAGACATAGAAATAGCATAATTTTTAATATTCTGTTTTTTTTAATTATTATTTAACGTTGGTGTGTGTCATAGTAATATATACCAATTTCTATGATAAAAGTTGATCAAGTGTATTGGTGTTTAAAAAATCATTTTAATTGTCTTGGTTGTTGTTTTAGTTTTTATTTGCTTCTAGATAATTTTTCGTGAAAGTATTTTGAAAAACTTAATTTAATTAAATTGTGTTGGTTGTTCCTCCTTCGAGATTTTTTTTAGTTGGATGAGAAATTTGTTAAGATGAAATCATAAACCAGATATTTCATGTCAAATTTGAGACTTTAGTGTTGAGATTTTAGTGCCAAGTAAGTCTTTTGTGAAACGGTCTCACTAATCTTTATCTGTGAGACGTGTCAACCTTACCGATATTTGCAAATTACAATAAAAAGTAATATTTTTTCACGGATGACCCGAATAAGATATCCGTCTAATAAAATATGACCTATAAGATCGTCTCACACGAATTTTTACCTAATTTTTAAGCTTTGTTATAAGAAAGTAATAGTAGCATAAATTGATATATAAGCTATGCCGAGGATATGTATCGGACTGTCAGTATATGTAATATATTAGCTAACAAAAAAGACTCTTACCTAAAAATTATTTTATAATATGTTATAAAATTATAACAGAAAAATCATAAAAATAGAATTAATTTTTAAACTTTTTATAATATTAATATACATTTTCATTTGGTTTTTATTGTATAATAACAATGGTAATAGATGCTTTGAGTATAATGTTTTTATATTTATGTACAAGAGGTGGTTAGTCTAATAACGTATGCTTAATTAAACTGATTGATAATAATAATTATTACAAAATTAATTGTAATATTTCTATTTAAATAAATGAATTAAAGATATATATGTTAAAAAAAAAACCATCAAATTTCAGATTTTGAAAGGCGAATGAGTTAATGGTGGGAACTGGGAACCCACTTTGGACTGCTGCTTCATTTTTTCATATTTTTATTTGGGCTTATTACATTGATTCATTTTGGGCTTTACCCAGTTCTGCTCCCGGTTCTATATATATATATTTTTTTATAATATATGTGACATATTGTAGAATATAATATATAATTAAGATTTTATTTTAAAAACAAATACAACCTTCGAACTCCGGACATAATCAGTTAATCAACAAATAATCTCATATCACTCACAATATATGAGATTATTGAAAATTAGCACAAAATTTCCGATTCATTAGCTTAGAGTATCTTTGAAAGAATTTTGTTTTAACATGAAAGGAATCATTGTGTGTGTCAGATATAAGTATTGTCTCGAATGTTATAATACATATTGACAACATGCAACAAAATAATATAACACGCAAATAAATAACTTAACCAAAAATAAAACATAGATAATTATGCAATGTAGGGGAATATAATCACCAAAATATATTACGCATTTCCCCTAAAAAAGATAATATTTAGAAGTTATAACAAATTAATAAACTCATTTTTAAATTATATATATATATATATATATATATATATATATCAAGTTAAAAATTTTAAACTAACTACTTCGATGAATTAATGAAACCTTTTATAAATTCCAAAATATCTTTAAAATTCTTTACATTTCACTAACAATTTATTGATTTTCAATATCTCTCTCCAAATCAATTTCAAATATATTAAGAAAAAATAGTTAAATAAATGCAAAAATCTTCATTTTAAAAAAAAGTTTCCCTATAAATATTTTCTAACTCTCTTGCATTTCTTAGTCAATTTCAATATTTATCACACATATTAATTTCATTAATAAATATTTATGTAATGTTTTATGTTGTGTGTCGTCAGCTAATATACAGTGCGAGTATATATATAATATATTATATTAATATCAGTCACGCTTACACAGCAGCTCTAGAAGACTAGAACAAATCAACTCTGGAAAGTGTGACTGATTGAAGCCTCCGGGGAGAGAAACTCATTGGAAATGTTAAACGACAAAGGCTGCTAAACAAATGCTTCCACATATGGCTAAAATGAATTTCCGATGTATCCCTTAAAATTTATATAAATAAAGTATATAAATGATCATATACTATTATTTTATTGTGCATATTAAATCTATAATTCACGATAATTTGTAGTCCATATATCTACAATATTTCCACATTTAGAACGAGATCTCGAAATCAATTGTAACAAGATTAATTATCTCTTAAGACGATCTCACGGATCTATATATAGTGAAAATTAATATTTTTTTATATTATTAGATCAAGTTCGAGATACGTCTTATAAAAATTAAACCAGTTTCATAAACATTTTTGTGTTGTAACAAACCATCTAAAAAAATATTAAATCTGGAATTTAAACAAGGTAAGACTGCTAGTGCTATATAAATTGAGTAGGTCTCTTGTGAGACGGTTTCACGAATCTTTATATGTGAGACGGGTCAATCTTACCGATATTCACAATAAAAAGTAATACTTTTTTATGGATGATCCAAATAAGAGATCCATTTCACAAAATATGATCCGTGAGATCGTATCACACAAATTTTTGTCATATATATTTTATTTAACGAAAAAGACATTATAGAAACTTGAGGCTTGAAAAAAAAAAAATATAAACAACAAAAGCACGATGACTAATATTATATAACCAAAATAATTCTGGATTGGTCAGTGGCAATGTGACATATGGAATGACAACGGCATTTTCCTCAACCCTAAATAATGGAAATATCGAAAACGCCTAATTTTAATAATTAGCCTACGTACTCTCGTCTGTTCAGTTACAATTCGCTCCTATACCTACCTTTCCCGGTCATGGAATCCAGAGGGTGTAGGTGGTGTCTCCGATTTATAGTGACGGTCTCCGCCCTGTCGACATGGTGGGGAGTGGCGGACGCTGATCCACAGATTAATCTGCTGAACAAAGGATGCAGCCAGTACAATGCTTCCAGCATACCCGACTTCTTCAACAACCTCAACGCCACTTTCGCCGATCTCAGAACGCAGCTGTCTTCGGCCGGCGGAAGCGTACGATTCGCTACCGCGCAGCGTGCAAGGTCGTCGGACCCGGTCTACGCCATGGCTCAATGCAGGAATTATCTGTCGGAAGCCGATTGCTTGGCCTGCTACGATGCCTCGGTGGCTCAGATTAGAAACTGCTCCGCTGCAAATGGTGCTCGTGTCATATATGATGGATGTTTCCTCAGGTATTTTGTTATTCCTTTAAGCCAATATCAGTTGCCGAATTTTTCATACGTATATTATACTATTTCACTTCAAACATATATACTGTATACATACACACTCACATATATTACCTATTAAAGAGTCCTAAAGATAGAAAAATTCACTTGTTAATGGTTTAATTTTGAAAACCAAAATAATTATTTTTTGAGTTATTCAATTCATCCTAACATGGACTAATTTTAAGTTCTACTCTCAAATGCTTACTTAAATCCAAATTTTATATCCGAACACAAGTCTTAATGATCGAACATCAGTTTGTATGTTTGTTATACGTAACTTTCAAAGATTTAGTCGATGATAATTAATTAATTTGGGACAAAGTTGGAAGAATTTTCGTATTAAGCTATAAATTATCATTGAAATATGTAAACCCTATACGTACTTACAATAATAACTAATAATTTTGACATAAAAAATAATAATTTTTTATGAATGATTCAAATAAGAGATTTGTTTTACAAAAATATCTCGTGAGACCGTCACACAAAATTTTGTTTTAATTTTTCAGTCATGAACTAATTTATTATATAGAATTTTCCATTGTATAGACAGATAAATCATATATTTTTAAATATCTTAATAATTGTTACATGGAACGAAATTGATAACTTCGAAGAAAACCAGATATTAATTAAGGCAAAAACTTGTGTAAGACACTCTCACGAGTCGTATTTTGTGACACAGATCTTTTATTTGAGTCATTGATGAAAAATTATTATTTTTTATGTTAAGAGTATTACTTTTTATTGTGAATATCGGTAGGACTGACCGGTCTCACAGATAAAAATTCATGAGACCGTATCGTAAAATACTCATTAAATAAAGCTTATAAATATGTTAAAAAAAATTTAAAGCTTATAAATAAATGCTCGTATTTGGTATCATAAAAGTTTTGTATATATAAATATATATGCGTATCGTGTAATTAAGTAAATTTACCTTTATTTATTTATTTTCATCATAATAGTTAAAGTGTGAATTAATGACAAGAGTTCGTACGATGATGACAATCGGCCGGCGGACAGCTGTAGGAAAGCAACAGGGAATAGCGATTTCGATACAAATTTTTACAGATATTTTTCTGGTATGACCATGATATCAGATCTATTATTATAATGATTTAACGAAATTGAGAGATTAAATGATGACCTAATTTTTTTAAAAAAATTTCAACCGAATGTCGTTTTCGAGATAATGTCTCAATTATATATTATATTACGTCTAACCGTGCGTTTTGTGATTTAATAATTTATGGGTTGCAAATTGCAAACAAAACAAAAGTTGGACCTATGTTCTAGAATCATTGAGACCAACTTCCCCGTATTTTTATCAGTTTACATTTCGTTCTCGTGGTCAACTTGGAGAAATCAACTTTGTTGTAGAATTTTGTGAGATACAAAGCTAGTAATACGTTCTATCCCAGTGTTTTAAGTTTGAAGCTCGACAAAAACGTTCTACTTTCAAACTGTAATTTGACCGAATTAAGCGTAATTAAGGTGTTTAATTAAGCATGTTTAAGCACAATTAATCGTATCTATTTATTTTTTTATTTTGAAGGTATGTCTTTTTATTTTAAAATAATAAATTAAGTTTATAATTTAGATGCTTATTTTTTAATTTTAATTATGATTAAGCATGTCTGATAATGATTTGACAAATATTTAGCACTTTTTAACGTGGTCTAGTTGCAAAAACAAATAACGATTGTAATTTTGAGGTTTTATGTTTTTATAAATATGAGAATTAATTCATCAGACTTAAATTTATCATATTTATGTATTATTTTATCTATTTATTGGTTTGAGATAATTACAATTACACTAAAGATAAATAACGCATTTTCACGCTTAAGTCCGTGCTAATTTCGCTTAAGCTTGAAAAGCTTGGAGCTCGACATCCGCGCTTCGGGGTGTTTCACGTTTTTTAGAACCTTGTTCTATACTGTGATACCTCAATTTATTGTAGGATTTTGTGAGACACGAGATAACGGTATATTCTATGCTGTATCGGGTAAATTTTAACGGAGATAGTTATGACTTTTGAATTGTTGTGGATCTTCCACAAAATGTGCGCAAGTCTTATACCAATGAAGGTCTAACACGTGAAATTCACCCGATATGACATATCTTTTTTCAGACTAACACGATATTAAAACATTTATGTAAGTTATTAATTGGTGTTAAAGAAAGTCATAGTTATCACTTGTCAAAAGGCGAGCGACTCTCGTCTTAAAGCGAGACGTGCCACTAGACGAGGACTCTGATCCCAGGCGTAACGATTCACTAAGGCAAGCCCAGGCTCACTCCAAGCTCAACGATTCACTAAGCTGGACTAGCCTTGGAAGTTCATTCAGGCACGCTTTAGTGATTTTTTAATTACTTTTTTAAAACAAAAAGCTCAAATCCAAATCATCGCAACCCAACGCTCTAACTTCAGTAATCAGAATAAGAGCACTGAACAGAAGAACGAGGTGATGACATCTACATATAAAAGAATCAGAAAAGACTGATTTCACATCTTTTGGATGAAGAAGAAGAAGAAATCTATGTTGATCAAGAAATTATGAATATCAAGAAAAATACAAATTCGAAAGTTATGGAGACTCTGATTATTCGATGGAAGAAGATGAACTTGATTTGAATAATTGAAATTTTTTAATCATGTTACTAATTACTTTGAACTTATTAATTATTTTTTATTTTGAATAACATTGTGACTTAATTATTTCATATTTTAATATAATTCTTCTAACATAAATATATATATTTTAAAAATTTAAAATGTGTGTCTTGCTTCGATGAGGCGCGCGTCTCGCCTTGCGCTTTGCGACTCAGGCTCCATGGCCCTTGCGTGCCATGATGCGCCTTTCGTCCTTGACAACTATGAAGAAAGTAATAATGGTAAATGGAGTAGAAATTTGAAAATAAAAGAATTTACTTGGTACCGAATTATAGTTACACTTCAAATAATAAAAATAATTATGAGTTGATTGTTCTAATTAAACAATCGAGACAAGTGTCTTCTTTCTAATATTTGCGCCAAACTTATCGTCTATAAAAATCAAATACAAGATGTTACTTGTACTGAGAAAATGAGCATGTTCCCCATTTATGTTGATCTTCAGTTTTGTACCAGGCTATCTTTCGGGAATCCGGATCCTCCGCAGTCCGCAGTTAGGAAAACACCACTTTGTGCTATGCAAACGAAGCGACGTCGTTTTGTCTTTGTGCTAATATCAATTCAAAAAAAAAAAAAAAATACACGATTTTCGTCGTGCTGTTTTCCTCCCACTGCAGAGGATTTTAAAGAATCCGAAAAATTCTATGAAACGAATCTATTAAAAAACTATAAATGCTGATCATGAACAACAAATGAGCTCAGTGATCATACAGTTTGTTCTCACTTCCTTAAACTTAAGAGACACGAGATGCGTATCTTTTAAGTTCTCACTGGCTTCTTGTTTCTTTGATTTATTGAGGTATGAAAGCAACAGCTTCTATGATCAAACCACCCTTCCTGGAAATGTTCAAATATGCGGCAACCGAACCGCATCTCCGGCAGCTGCATTCAGTGCACAGGCTCAGACATTGTTGCAGGATCTTGAACTCGCTACGCCTAGAATCAATAAATATTTTGCAGCAACTAAAAGTGGAGTTGTGAGTGGTGGCAATTTAACAGTTTATGGAGTAGCACAATGTGCTGAAACAATCAGTCAGAGTGGCTGCCAGGACTGCTTAACTGTCGCGTATAGAAACATAGAAAGCTGTTTACCTGATGCAGATGGAAGAGCTATTGATGCAGCCTGTTTTCTTAGATACTCAGAAACACCTTTTTTCGCTGATAATCAGACAACAGATATATCATCCTTCTTAGAAGGAGGTGGTAAGAATCTGAGACATGCGATTTATGTCTCCAGTTTGGTCATTAATGCTTTTCCTTGTCACTAAATAACGCGTTTTCTATCAGGGGATTCAAGCAATAAAAAAGCAATTGTTGGAGGAGTGGTGGGAGGGGCTGGCCTTGTTTTAATTCTTTTGTTCTTATGGTTTCTTTTATCAAGAAAGGCAAAAGCAACAGGTGATTCATTTTATGAACATGATCCATTTAATTCATATATTTCTCTTCTCTTTTGTACTTCATACATAACCGAACTTGTTCTTCCACCAGAAAATATATTGGGGGCCATGGAATTGCAAAGACCAAATGTGTACAGTTACAAGGATTTGAAATCTGCAACAGACAATTTTAGCAAAGAAAATAAACTGGGAGAAGGAGCTTTTGGTGAGGTCTACAAGGTAACAATGTTATGAATGTAGATAATTCCGTTTGTTTTTGTACTTTTGTTCGCAACCGCTTTTAACAAATCTGACTTGCTATTTTCATAGACTGAAAGGTTTTGTCACATAACAGGCCACCTTGAAAAATGGGAATATTGTTGCTGTGAAGAAATTGAACATAAGCAACAACAGTGCAAAGGCAGAGTTTGAAAGTGAAGTGAGGCTTATAAGTAACGTTCATCATCGCAATCTAATACGATTACTAGGATACTGTAACAAAGGATCAGAGTTGCTTCTTGTCTATGAGTGCATGGCAAATGGAAGCCTTGACAAATTTTTATATGGTATGTGCTAGCGTATGTGTAATAATATTTTTCAAATGAATCTATTTTAACTCGGTAATTTTGTTTGTTTCACCTGACTGATGAAAGGTGATAAAAGAGGAATGCTGAGTTGGAGGCAGCGTTTAGACATAATAATTGGCATGGCTAAAGGTCTTGCTTATTTGCATGAGCAATATCATGTATGTATCATACACCGAGATATAAAGCCTAGCAATATCTTACTAGATGATGAATTCCAAGCCAAAATTTCTGATTTCGGGTTGGCAAGGCTTCTCCCAGAAAACCAGAGTCACGTTAGCACTAAATTTGCCGGGACATTGTACGTTTACCTGTTCCAAAAACACATTTTTTCTTTCATTCCTATTGTAAAGTTAAGATTTGAACCAAGAATTGTAAACTAATAGTACTCACTCACATATTTAAATTGCATGCATGTATCAGGGGCTATACGGCACCAGAATATGCAGTTCATGGGCATTTGTCCGAGAAAGTTGACACATATAGTTTCGGTGTTGTGATCCTCGAAATTATCAGTGGCCGAAGAAGCAGCGACGTGGATATGGAATCTGACACTCAATATCTTCTTGAAGAGGTAACTGCGTTTCTGTGAAAACTTGATACCACATACCTCAAATGTTAGAAGAAGCTGAGTTTTGGACTTTCTAGGAAGGCACTCTCCAAGTCCAACTAACCTCCGTTTGCACTTGTAGGGTCGAGTATAAAGTGTTGCCAAAAGCTATTGCTTCTGGTAAGGTGCAACTTAATGTGGCTTACGCAACCACACAAACCAGCATATACATGATTGTATCAATCGATCCCTTCCTAGCAATTGTTCCAGTTTATGACTCAAAACATAAAATGTATGACCTAGAATTTAATATTAGTCATAGGACCGAGTTCTACAGATATAATAAACACTAAGTTGGCGGAATTTTACAACAATCCAAGTATCACATTTCAGTCGACAGACCGTCACATAGGACGAGGCAATGATTGCTTCCCCATTCATTTGTTTGTTGTCGTTGATTAAATGCTTCATTTGTATGATTATAATTTACTCAAATCTTGCATTGTCATGATCAAAATAGGCATGGAAGCTCTACGGGGACGGAATGCCTGAAAACCTCGCTGATGAGACGTTGGACTCAAATGATTATAAACCTGAAGAGTTGAAGAATATAATAGAGATTGCTTTGATTTGCCTTCAGTCACCTTCTTCTTCCAGACCAACAATGTCTGAAGTCCTTGTTATGTTGCTAAATGATCATTCTGGGCCACAGAAAAGGACTCCGAACAGATCTTCATCTGTATCATTTGGTAAAAGGCTTCTGGCTGAAAGTTCAATTTCCACTGGATCATCTAATGCCACAGCCTCAATATCTCAGTTCAATGGGCGCTAGCAAGACCCGAGTTCAAACAGGTGGAAACTGATGGAAAATAACTATCATATTGTCAAACACCTACAATGTTTAATTATTACCGTAGATGTGAATTATTATTATTAGTATGTTGCTACATGTTATTCAGGCAAAATAAAGAGAACAAGATTAAGTCTTAATGTTTCTTGAAGTTAACTCACGAACTCTATTAATGAAGTTTCGTATATATACACATGGAAGAAATCGTTTTTTTTTTTCCGAGGCCTAAATATTTTGGTCAATCGGGGAAGACTTATTGTTGCTCATTTGATGCGTGATATAGTATTAGTATACATCGATTTCCAAAATAACATTGTGCCACTCATTATCCAGCCTTTTACCACTGTCATTTCTCTGTTCCAAGGGCATCGTCTTTCTAAAACTTTTCTGGTGTTGTGGGTCCATCGCTCCATGTGCTCCAGCTCCATTCCCAATGCTTCTCAATGTGCTCCCTACTCTCTCTTCAACTGAAAGAATCCAATGCTCGTCTAAAAACCTGCCAACTGTTGAAGCCTCTGCAAATTCTGCTTTGGCAGCAGTTGAGCGGACCCTCTGCCCAAAAGAAGCCCAGAAAAGGCTCTCTTGCTCCTGTATCCTTAAGTTCTCTCGAACGGAAAACAAAAGACTGGATCTTTCAGAAATGAAGCTACTTTCTTTGCTAAAGATTCAAGGTTTTTCCTCAGTTCTATTTCTTGGGTTGCTTCTGTTTTCAGCATTTCTATGTACCGGCTCTCAAACCATTCCAGATGAAGCCTCAGCAATGTTGGCTTCTAAAGAAGAGACTCAACCCGCCATATACACTTGGGTGGTTCGATCCGAATTACTGCAAGTGGAAACACGTCGTGTGCTCTGAGAACCGGGTCTCCCGGATTCAAATTGGGCACCAAAATCTCCTAGGTACACTCCCTCCGGAGCTTTCTTCTCTGAGTCAGCTTGAACGTTTGGAGGTCCAGTGGAATAACATTTCTGGTCCTTTACCAAGCTTAAAGGGTTTGAGCTCACTGCAAGTCTAGATGCTTAGCAACAACCAGTTCAGTTTCAGTTTCATGCCCACTGATTTTTTTTCTCTGGCATGTCTTCTTTGCAATCTGTTGAGATTGATGGCAATCCTTTTCTTGCTTGGAAAATCCCTCGAAGTCTTAGAAATGCCTCAACTCTTCAGAATTTCTCGGCTAATTCTACTAATATTAATGGCACTTTTCCAGATTTTCTTGGCCCGGATGTGTTTCCGTGCTTGACAAACTTACATTTGGCTCTCAATAATTTGGAGGGTGAACTGCCAACGGGTTTTAGTGGGTCACAGATCGAGTCTTTGTGGGTGAACGGGCAGAAACTCAGTGGAAAAATCTATGTTATACAGAACACGACATTCTTGAAGGAGCTTTGGTTGCATTCTAATATATTTTCGGGGCCCCTGCCCTATTTTTCGGGCTTGAAGAATCTGGAAACTTTGAGTTTTAGGGACAATTTGTTCACGGGGCCAGTTCCAGTATCTTTGGTGAATCTTGAGTCGTTAAAGGTTGTTGATAAATAACTTTCTGCAAGGCGCAATACCAAACTTTGACGAGTCTGTTTCGGTTGATATGACAAATGATACTAATAGTATTTGCTTACCAAAGCCCGGTGTGATCGTAGAGTTGATTTGTTGCTCTCTATTGTAAAATCGATGGGTTACCCTAGAAAGTTTTCTGAGAATTAGAAAGGAAATAACCCATGAGCTGATTGGTTGGGGATCACTTGTAAAAATGGGACATAACAGTCATAAATTTTGAGAATATGGGGCTTACGGGTACCATGTGTCCAGATTATGCTGCGCTTAAATCTCTGCAGAGATTGGTTCTTGCTAATAATAATCTCACTGGCAGTATCCCTGATCAGCTTGACACTCTAACTGGGCTTATAGAATTTGACGTGTCTAATAATAAGCTTTCAGGCAAATACCAGGTTTCAGGGGTAACATGATTGTTAAAACTGATGGGAATCCAGATATCGGGAAGGCTGGGAGAGGTTTGAATTTAAATGGCTCAACTTCCCCTGGTTCAGCTGGCTCATTAAATTCTGGATCTGACGATGGGGGTAATTTGGTTAAGGGTCGTTCGAGATCTCGAAATTGGATTGGAGTAGTCATGTTTTCAGTGATTGGGGGAGTCTTTGTCATTTGTTTGGTTGGGGTGGCCACTTTCTGTCTATACAAGAACAAACAGAAGAGATTCAGAAGAGTGCAAAGTCCAAATGCTATGGTAATACATCCTTGCCATTCAGGATTGGATAACGAGAGTATGAAGATCACAGTTGCTGGATCAAATTGTTAGGTAAGATTTTATTTAATGTGGTGGGACCCACATTAAATAAAATAATAATAAAATCTTTTCCCACATCGATTGATTTTAAAAATTGGACGAGGGAATTAGTTATAAATAGAGCTCAATTCCTTCAGTTATTGTATCCCAAAATCAAAAGCTTTTTAGCTTTGATAAATAGAGAGTGCATAGAAAAAAAGAGTGTATTTTTTCTTGAGTGCGAGAATTCTCTTTGTGTGAGTTAGAGAAATTATTTTCTCGGTATACTCGGGTTGGGAGTGTGAGAAATATTGAGTGTATTGGTGTATACACTTGTTGTAATATTTCTTCCGGTTATAAAAGTTGCAGTGCTCCGTGGACGTAGCCTATATTGGGTGAACCACGTAAATCTTTGTGTTCTTGTTGGTTATTTTATTCCGCAAGTTTTTGGGTACTATTATCATCGTGGTCGGCATCGCTTCGGGGGTGTAATTCCCCAACAACTGGTATCAGAGCCTTGTTGTGAAAATTCTTAAGAATTCTGAGTATGCTCTGTGGTTGCAGCTTTGTCTGATCTTCCACATCAGAAAAGATTTTTTAGACTTTTTGCTAAGGCTAGAGAAGTGATGGCCGGAGATGATGGATCGGGACCGAGTATCAACAAGTTCGACGGTACAGATTTTACGTTCTGGCGACTACAAATTATTGATTATTTGTATAGCAAGAAGTTGCATCAACCTCTATCTGGAAAGAAGCCGGAAAAGATGGAGGATGATGACTGGAAGCTTCTTGATCGACAAGTGTTAGGTGTAATACGATTGACCCTAACGAAGAACGTGGCACATAACGTGGCGGAGGCAAAAACAACGGAGGAGATGATGTCCATTTTGTCGGACATGTACGAAAAGCCATCAGCAAATAATAAAGTATATCTCATGAAAAAGTTATTTAACTTGAAGATGAGAGAAGATGCATCGGTGGCTAAACACATCAATGAATTCAACACGATTGTTTCACAGCTGACATCGGTTGAAATTAAATTTGATGATGAGATTCGGGCACTTATTCTTTTGGCGTCTTTACCAGACAATTGGGAACCAATGCGGGCAGCGGTTAGTAACTCTGTTGGAAAAAGAAAGCTACAATTCAATGATGTCAGAGATCAAATTCTTGCTGAAGAAGTTCGCAGGATGGATTCTGGTGAAGGAACATCATCAAGTTCTGCTCTAAATCTCGAGAATAGAGGAAGGGGCAGGAGTGACGAAAAGAGTTTTAACCAATGGCATGGTAGATCCAAGTCGAGAAACGGAAAAGACAAAAGCAATTTTGAAAAGAATGTGAAGTGCTGGAGCTGTGGTGAGACTGGTCACTTGAAAAAGAATTGCAGATCAACAAAGAACGACGCTAATGTTGTTACTGAGGAGGTACATGATGCTCTATTACTATCCATGGAAAGCTCGGTTGATTCTTGGGTTATGGACTCGGGAGCTTCGTTTCATACCACTGGTAATCGTGATGTATTCGATAATTACATTGCGGGAGATTACGGAAAAGTTTTCCTGGCTGATGGAAAACCTTTGGAAATTGTTGGTATGGGTGATATCCGGATGAAGATGACAAATGGATCTGTCTGGAAAATCAACAAAGTAAGGCATGTACCAAAGTTGACACACAATCTGATTTCAGTAGGACAGCTTGACGACGAAGGTCATAAGGTGACCTTTGGTGATGGTTCCTGGAAAGTGAAAAAGGGAGCCATGATTGTTGCTCGAGGAAAGAAAACTGGAACACTTTATATGACTTCCAGTTTGAGAAATAAATTAGCGGCTGTGGATGCTGGAGCTAATTCAAGTCTATGGCATAGTAGGCTTGGGGATACGAGTGAGAAGGGAATGAAGATGCTTGTTTCAAACGGAAAGCTACCGGAATTAAAGATCGTTGAAAACAAGCTGTGTGAAGCTGTATTTTTTGGAAAGCAGAAAAAGGTGAGCTTTTCAAAAGAGGTTAGAGAACCGAAATCAGCGGATTTGGAGCTGGCACATACTGATATATGTGGACCATCTCCTGTGACATCCCTTGGAGATCACTCAAGATATTATGGCACTACTGTTGACGATTCGAGCAGGAAATTTTGGGTTTATTTTGTGAAAATAAATCGGATGTTTATGAGACTTTTAAACAGTGGGAGTTAGCCATGAAAGATGTGATGGATTCACTGTCATCCAATCACAAGTGGGAGTTGTCAGAACTTCCTGAAAGTAAAAAGGTTTTACATAGCAAGTGGGAGTACCGGTTAGAACATGACGGTAGCAAGCGGTACAAAGAAATACTTGGTGTAAAAGGTGAAAAGGAAGTCATTGGTTACACTGATATTTTCTCTCTGGTGGTAAAGTTAACTACTATCAGGACTGTACTTGGATTGATGGTAAAAGAAGATTTACATCTGGAGCAGTTGGATGTAAAGACTGCGTTTCTTCACAGTGACCTAGATGAAGAAATGAATCAATCACAGGGATTTGAAGTACGAGGGAAAGAGAAAATGGTGTGCAAACTTCAGAAGAGCTTGTATGGTCTCAAACAAGCAAGACAGTGGTACAAGAAGTTTGATGGTGTAATGAATAATGATGGTTTTCTGAGGTATCAGGCTGATCACTGTTGTTATGTGAAGCTTGATGGTTATTATATCATACTACTGATATATGTAGATGATATGTTGATAGCAGGAGCTTGTCTGGAGCAGATTGATAAACTCGAGAAAGAGTTATCAAAGGAATTTGCTTTGAAGGATTTGGGTGCTGCAAAGCAAATCCTTGGAATGGGGATCCTTAGAGATCAGGTGAATGAAGTCTTGAAGCTTGAGAAGATTCCTGGAAGCAAGAATCCAGCTGATATGCTCACGAAGGCTGCTATCATTGAAAAACTGAAGTTGTGTTTGACTTCAGTTGGTCTCCTAGACTAACAAAGGAGGTATGAGCTGCTGCACTGATGGTGTGAAGACATGATTGAAATCAAGTCTTCAAGTGGGAGAATTGTTAGGTAAGATTTTATTTAATGTGGTGGGACCCACATTAAATAAAATAATAATAAAATCTTTTCCCACATCGATTGATTTTAAAAATTGGACGAGGGAATTAGTTATAAATAGAGCTCAATTCCTTCAGTTATTGTATCCCAAAATCAAAAGCTTTTTAGCTTTGATAAATAGAGAGTGCATAGAAAAAAAGAGTGTATTTTTTCTTGAGTGCGAGAATTCTCCTTGTGTGAGTTAGAGAAATTATTTTCTCGGTATACTCGGGTTGGGAGTGTGAGAAATATTGAGTGTATTGGTGTATACACTTGTTGTAATATTTCTTCCGGTTATAAAAGTTGCAGTGCTCCGTGGACGTAGCCTATATTGGGTGAACCACGTAAATCTTTGTGTTCTTGTTGGTTATTTTATTCTGCAATTTTTGGGTACTATTATCATCGTGGTTGGCATCGCTTCGGGGTGTAATTCCCCAACACAAATGTCGGTGAAGGTGTTAGTGAAATTCTTACTGTTTCTGCCAGTGAAACGAGTGAAGTTCAAATGGTTGAAGCAGGAAACATGGTAATTTCCATTCAAGTACTAAAAAATGTGACAAATAATTTCAGTTCTGATAATATATTGGTTCAAGGGGGATTCGGAACAGTCTACGAGGGAGAACTACACGATGGAATGAAGATTGCTGTGAAAAGAATGGAGTGTGGAGTGATCACGGGAAAAGGGTCCACCGAGTATATGTCCAAAATTTCTGTTTTGTCCTATGTTCGACACCGGCATCCTGTTGCCCTTCTTGGATACTGTCTTGATGGAAATGAAATGCTTCTTGTTTATGAATACATGCCACAAGGGACGCTAAGTAACCATCTCTTCAACTGGGTTTGTGAAGGGTTGCAACCCTTGGATTGGACAAGAAGATTGATTATTGCCTTAGATGTTGCTTGAGGTGTCGAATACCTCCACGGATTAGCCCATCAAAGCTTCATACACCGGGATATGAAGCCCTCTAACATATTACTCGGGGATGACGTGAGAGCTAAAGTTGCAGACTTTGGGTTTGTGCGTCTGGCTCCGGAAGGGAAGGCTTCCATTGAAACAAGAGTAGCTGCAACTTTCGGATACCTGGCACCAGAATATGCAGGTGAACTTTTTCCCGTTTTAGCCATGAAATTTCTCACTTGTTTGCAAAATGTGATGTTTTGAATCGACCTTGAATTTTACTCAGTGATACATAACATAGATTTCTAGATTTTTACCTTTGATTAAATGTTTTCAAGAAGCTTAATCCCAATGATAATGACCTAACACGACTGAAGCACTAAGCGCTAGCTCTCTGCCATTGTGAATTGTAATCTAATCTTACTGTATATATCTTGTTTTTCTGTTGCATACCATTATTCTTAGAATACTGGGTACAATTTATCCCTACCAGATGATGAAATTCCCGACATTATGTCTTTTTCAAGAACCTAATGTGTAGACATTTTTTAAAGCACAAGCCCATTGAATTCCTTCTCGTATTTTCACGTGTAACAGTGACTGGTAGGGTGACAACCATAGTGGATGTATATAGTTTTGGTGTGATCTTGATGGAACTTATCTCGGTACGTAAGACACTAGACGAAAGCCAGCCTGAAGAGAGCATGCACCTCGTAACATGGTTCCTAAGAAAGCAACTCAACAAGGATATATTTCGTAAAGCCATTGACCCACAATTGACCTCACAGATGAAACTCTAGCAAGCATTAGCACTGTCGCTGAGCTAGCCGGCCACTGTTGTGCAAGAGAGCCGTATCAGAGACCCGACATGGGTCATGCTGTAAATGTTCTTTCTTCTCTGGTTGAACTCTGGAAACCATCGGATCAAAGCTCGTATGATATATATGGGATCGACCTCGAAATGTCCCTGCCACAAGCACTTAAGAAATGGCAGGCATTTGAGGGTAGAAGCCATATGGACTCGTCTTCTTCGTCCTATCTTCCGAGCTTGGATAACACGCAGACAAGCATACCTACGAGGCCGTTTGGATTCGCCGAGTCGTTCACATCAGCTGATGGAAGGTGAAACCGAGTTTGGCTCTGTGACTGATTTTCTCTGTTCTTTCTTGTGCAGTTCTTTGATGTCATTCTTGCCCACTCTTTCTGCCTTTATTATTTTCCAAGTTTTCAATTTATCGATCGTGAAAATCCTGACTTTCATCAGCTGTTTGAAGATATGCTGAAATGCTTGCAAAGGTTTCACAAATCTTGATTATGTTATATTAGTAGCTGCCACCAAAAAAAAAAAAAAACAATGAAGGTTTAGCTCGTTTAGCCATCTATATACATGTGACAAAGCCGAAACATAGGAGTGCCAAATAGTTCATAAGATATAAATTCACATACTTTAAATTAAGATTTTTTTTATTTTTTTTACACTCTAAAATAAATGAAAAAAAAATTTATGTATGCATTAAAAAGAAATAAAATAGAATTACAAACGATGAATTATTTAAAATAATTTAGAAAACAATTATTTCTTTACCTTATAAAATAAGAGTAGATGTTGAAAGTAATGAGATTATTTTAAGGTATATGGAAAAAGGCTTCATCACCTATCACCCCTTCTTCCTTGATTAAAGTCATTAAATATATTTCAATCTAGTCTATCTATAGTCATCAACGTGGCGATTATTTGGTGTTACTAAATAGAAAAGAGAAAAAACATAAAATAAAATAAAATAAAACAAAATAGGGTAAGCGAACTACCTGCCAGGCTGGCCGTCTGACTCGGTCAACGGTCAACAGAGCTGATTCTCTCCCTGTAATAAAAGAGAATGATTAGAACATGTGTTCAAATATTCAACAGTCATACTTTCAATTCAAACACATATTCAACGTTTGCTTCTCAAAATTCCCTTGTTTTTGCCTAACTCCCCTTACCTTATATATCAAACGAGTCATGAACAAAAGTACAAACATTGGCATATTATCAAGATCACAATTGCAAAAAATAAAAGAATACTTCTCATAAAATTTTCTCCATTTATTTGATAAGCATACAAACTTTAGTTTCATCTATATATAAATCAACTCATTTTGTTTTATCTTCTCTGATATTTTTCACAATGATCCTCTCGTGGAGAAGTAGCAGAGGTGGTGCGAGTGTCAGAAAAAGTGAGGTTTCGAAAGGGTTTAGTGTAGATCTTGAACTCACCATTCCTACTCATTTTCGGTGCCCGATATCGCTGGAGTTGATGAAAGATCCGGTCACGTTGTTGACGGGGATTACATACGATAGGGATAGCATCGAGAAATGGATCGATACCGGGAATGTGAGGTGCCCCGTGACCAATCAAATCTTGACAAATTTTGAGCAAATCCCAAATCATATCTTACGAAAAATGATTCAAGACTGGTGTGTTAAGAATAAGTCTCATGGAGTTGAGAGGATTCCAACACCTAGAGTTCCGATCTCTCGACTGGAGGTACTCGATATTTGTTCGAAAATGGTAGCTGCAACAAGACTTGGAGATGGGAAAAAGTGCATCGAGTTGGTGGTCAAGATCACGATTTTGGCCAAAGAAAGCGAAAGAAACAAGCGCTGCATTGTGGAAAATGGGATTGGCTCGGCATTGACAGATTCGTTCGAGTATTTTTCTCGTTTCTCAATCGATATACACGAGAATTTGCTCAAAGAAGTCTTGTCTGCATTGGCATGGGCGCCTCCACGAACTCAAGAAGGCATTTCCAAGTTGAAATCTACCAATTCTCTACACTGCATGGCATTGTTTTTGAACGAGGAGGATCTTCTCACGAGGCGAAACGCCATTTCAGTATTGAAAGAGCTGGTTTGTGCAGATCAAGATTATATTGATCGCTTAAAGCGAATTGATGGCATTGAAGAAAAACTGTTCCAGATTTTGGAAGTCCCCATTTGCCCGAAAGCAACAGAGGCATGCCTTGTGGTTATTCACCACATGATGGTATTTGAAAAGACGACTGGTGGCCTAATCATATCGAAGTTTATTCAAATGGGGCTGATTCCTTTGATCCTTGAACTTCTTGTTGATGGTGATAGAGGCGTTTGTGACAAGGCGCTAGTGGTTTTGGACCGTTTATGCAACGCAAAAGAGGGGAAGGACATAGTGCACGACAACGCGCTATCTATTCCATTGCTTGTGAAGAAGATCTTACATGTATCAGATGCCGCAACAGATTTATCTATTTCGATTCTGTACAAGTTAATCTCTGGAGAAAATGGCAGTTGTAATGGTGTGGTTGAGGCTGTGAAACTTGGAGCTTTTCAGAAACTGCTGGTTGTGCTACAAGTTGGCTGTGGGAAAAGAACCAAAGAGAAGATCACTGAGTTGTTTAAAATGATGAATATGTTCAGAGATGAGGTAGATTGCTTTGAATCATATGTGGGATTCAAGTATCTTAAAATACCCAATTGATTAATATTTTTGCACAAAATAGGACATGTTTTAGTTTTCTTTTTCATGTTAACTTAATTAGCGAGGGGGCATGTACAGAAAAATTGGATCCCAATATCCTATAATTGAATCTTTTACAATTTCATTTTTCTTACAATCATTGTGTTGTTCTTACAATATTGGACCTGAGATCATGGTTTCATATCTCTTTAAGGAAATGGTTATCTCATGTTGATGTCTAAAATTAAACAATAACACGAAATTAACTAAGATTGTAACATCTATCAGTCCAGTGTCCTGCTCCTCCAATGTGATATTCACGCATTCTCCATCAAACAGAAGTTCTTCAAGAACCAACCTAATCTCTTTTCTTTTGGGTGTTAACCGTTCACTTTCTCGTCGCTAGAGCGTCAGCGTTTTCTTAGATACAGATAAAGTAAAACGCTACAAGTGGCATGTAAAATTTTACCAGCAAAAACTTTCGAAAGTTGGGAATCGTTACAAGTAACTCTAATTAATTATAGTCCCCTCTGCTTTTTCTTCTTTAATTAATTGTTTTGTTGTAACTTTTTAAATGAATCGACACTTTTCAACTCCTCACGTGGGTACGTAGTTAAAGGGAATATCAGGAGTCTTTAAACATAAAACACCTCATTAAAAAAGATTAGGCCACTTAATGGAAAAGTTAATCAGACACCCCAAATAATTATTAATATCTACAAGCACAGTAGTTAAAGCTGTCCATACAAAGATATTGCCAAAGTTTACGCTGGCTGGCAACCTAACACGACCCTTTTCTCCTTAACCCGGGGCTTGGGACCGGCCATGGCGGAATTATATGGTCATAATATATGAAAAGTTAAAAATCTAACGTTAGTATTATGCTTTCAATTATTAAAGGATGTTATTTGATAATATTTAAAATATTTGATACATATAACAACTTTCTTTGTCCTCATTATTAAAAATTAGTTTTAATATTTAATTTCAGACAAGTGTAAACGGTAACCAACTCCAAAATGGATGCTACATTGATTTTCATGGGGTAGAAGAATCACATTATGTACAAGGATACAGTCCAAAGCTACACCTCACGGTGTGGCATTCGTTTGTTCATTGATCATGTACAACAATTGACCATCCGTAATCAAATCCACATCAAGGATTTTCCCTGCATCTTCTGATAGAATACAATAACTAGATGGATCTGGCAACTCTAGCTTCTTTGAAGCTACTTCAATCAGATCTTCAATGCTCCAAGGAACCCACATTACTAGGCCATGTTTTCGACCCTCCTGGGGATGCCATGGATGAAAAGGGAACACGGTGCATTTCTTTTGGTGTGCTTTATCTGTTAAAAATCTGACATGTGTCACTAGCTGAATTCGGTCTGAGCATACAAAAGTACAAGGATTTTATAGTACCTGTAACCTCTTCAGAAAGATCAGGAAATCTGGATGATTGAGTTGCCTTTGCTTCGTCCAAGAGCCTAATCATGTTTTTGTTTCCGGACATTCTCGCCTCATCAACTGCTGTGTTCCCCCATCTTGTAAAGATTATGCGCAGCCAAACAATGTTAGATTCAGGGTGACTTGACACATTATTCAAGATCATATTGATTTGAATTCGTATTCTATGTAATGCTCGAGCGGCTAGGAAGTGTCGGAAATTAATGAATATGCTATAAGTTGTGATGCATGTTTAATATTTCACATCATATCTATATCAATGAGCATTGTCAATGGTGAAAGAATCAAACATACCTGTCCTTGGCGAAAACGCTGGCTCCTGCGTCCAAAAGCAGCTTAGCCATCATATAATATCCTTGAGAACAAGCTACATGAAGTGGTGTTCGATTATCATAATCTTCAGTGTTCGGATCCATGCCATAAGTTAACACCCTTCTGAGCAAATCTGACTCGCCTTTCGCAACCACAGAGCACAAGAAACTACCAGCATTAACTATTTTTAATAACGCCCCTTCTCTGGAAAGCAAAGAAGCAACTTTGTCATGCCCGTTCTTGATGGCTTCAAGTATTGGTGTGCTTCCAGAATTATCTGTTCAGAAACACACGAAAAAATTAGTTTCTGCAGCATTTCAAGTACTTATTTTACAAATTTAATGCATCTGAAAAGCATCGCTTCTGTAGTTTACCTGCAGCATTGACGTCCGCACCTTCTTGTAGAAGGAAATTAGTAATATCTTCGAATCCTCTAGCTGCAGCAAGATGCTGTAGGGGAAAAAATAGCACATGCTTTTTAGCAATAGGTGTTTTTTCACTTCTTTCGACATTTAATCTTGATGAATTTCCATCATCTTGTTCATCGTATAGCGTTGTTGGTTCACCACACGTATGAAGAATGTCTCGAGGAAAGCCTTATAATCATTTCAGTATTCAATAATAGGCAAACAGATGAAAAAAAGACATTTCAAAGTCCTCCCATTGAGGAACAGACTCTAAATCATATTTTTTTCTTTCAGCAGTGAAGAGTAGTGTGGGAATTTAATTTGCTTTGGGACAAAAGAATTTGCAGTTGACTAAGCATTATACCTTGGCGAACTAATCAAGTGAGTTCTTTAGCAAATTAATCACAATGAATAATTTCCTTACCAAGGCTGATCTGCCATCATAATCTCTCTTGTTGGGATCAGCTCCAGCTCTAATCAGGCTTTTTAGTTGATTCAAATCACCAAAATAAGCTGCACTATTCACTCTCAAAGCTAGCCCAGCCTCATGTTTTCCAATATGGAATGTAATATCGGACTCCAGTTGCTTCACACGAATATTTGATTCTTTGAGCTACATAATTGCAAAACTTGTTATATTTTTTAGGATAATTCATGCTCATCGATATGTTTTTTCACATTACTTAAATGGTGACAAAATGGAGAAAACATATGTTGAGCATGTGGGCAAGTTGACAAAGTTTAACTACCTCCAGCAAGTTAGTTAATATTTTTCGGCCATCGTGAAAATATATCTCAAGAATACTCGAAAAAGATTGTTTATCAATCCGCAGGAGTCGACACAGCTCACGAACTCGAACAGTATATGGCTGGGGGACGTTACAAAGAATGGAAATCTCTCCGAACAAGCTGTTGGGCTTCAGAAGAGAGACTGTATCTTCTAATCCATCTGCTCCAATGCCAACTTCTTCCTGTGAAAAAAATTGTAGCATCTATAACTCAATCCATCATCTGAAAATCAACATACAGAGGAATTGGGTTTAAGGGAAAAAATTGGGAGGATTTCAAGAAATGTACCAGAACGCCATCACAAACAAAATAAAGTTGATCTACAACATTTCCCTGTTCCATTATCACTTCTCCCGGCAGGAAAAATTCTTCATGGACCTTAGTTACCTACAGAGTCAATATCGATCTTCCAATTTTAAAAACAAATATGTGTAGTAGCAGTAAATTTTTTTTTAAAAAAAAATAGTAAAGAGATCGACTTACAGTTTGATTGATGAATTCTAAGGAGCAGTCCTTGAAAAGAGGAATATTCTCAACATATGATTTGTACAGGGTCTGGGATATCTGCAAAAAAGTGAATGGCTTTGTAACTTAAGATATTATCTTTTCAACGATGATAATATGTGTAGCATCTGCATCACAATTTTCCAGGAATTCTCAATGCTCTAATAGTAAATGCTAAAGCTTTTAAAAAACTCTTAATTTCCAAAATTCTGATTGTATTGGTTTGTGTAAATATGGTCTTTAGGAGCCTACCTTTGCACGAATGGAAATTGGGATATCTTGGAGAACAGCAGCATCAGTGTAGCTGCTTTCATATTGTAGACGCAAGTGACCTTTTATTTGATTACGGAGATCCCTTCCCAGTTTGTTTCTGTTCATATATTTCATAAGATCTGTTGTTTTGTCCCTATATCTTTCTGTTTTCGATCCTTTTACAATCAAGGCCGTCATGTTACCAATCAAATATGCGCCAAGAATCATGTCGAAAGAGACATATATCATAACAAATATCATTTCCCTCAAATTGACTGCATGTATATCTCCATACCCTGCACGAGACCGTGATTGTTGGTCAGAGAAGTAGTAATGCAATGGCAACATGAGGAAAGCAAACAATTCAAATTTTAATCCATAACACAAGATAAATGCCAGATGTAGCAATGAATTATAAGACTAGGACGACTCACCTACGGTTGCCATGGTTACGATGGCAAAATATAGAGAAGTGGTATATCGATTCCAGAGATCAATCTCTCTAAAATGAGAATAACTATAATCCCCCATTTTCAAACTCCCAATCCATGTGTAGCCTTCCTTTTCTTCGGGGAGAGTAGTAGCTAAGTAGTAGAAGATACAAGCTGCTGTATGGGTGCAATAGAGTTCCACAGCAAGAAGTTTCACTATCCTTGTGAAAAGGTAATTTATTCTGATATCCTTTTCCATCACCTGGAAGAAACTGGTAACTTTACGAACTCGAGTCAATCTAATCCATAGAAGGTAACGGACCTCTTCTTTTCTACCAACAGCCTAATTAGAAAATTAAGTTGTTTGTTAAAGCAAATGACATGAACAAATTAAGATACCTTCATCTCAATTTTGTGTGGTCACAATTCTTCATCGTAGACTTTTCTAGTGTCCAAAAATTTCAATGGTTTCCCATTGTAGACGAACCATTTACTTTCTTTCATTTACAGATTGTTATCAACCTCAGATGATAAAAGAGTAAGTAGATATCCAGTAGATGAGAATATCAAACCTTATAGATAATATCCCAGGGCATACAACCTAGAAGGTCAAATATGAAATGGGATTTGAGATACCTGAAAAAGTAAAAAGAAAGAAAGACAGACATCAACTCAAAATAACAATACAGCAAAAAAAAATACTTATGAGAATGCACGTTTTGCATTCATGTAGTGTCCAAGACTACGCGAGGAAACGAAAATACCAACCGAAGGGCTACTGGGGTACGCTTGTGGACTAATTTGTAGGAATGACTATCTCTGTAAGCCACAAAGAATTGCAAGATAATGTCAAAAAGGAAAGCCACTTGACCGGCAATGTCTAAGAATAAAAGATTCTTAGGCAGCCCTCGAAAGAAGCCAAACTCCATTGGTGTGAAGAAAGATGAGTAAATTGCCCAGATCAGTATGAATTTCTCCCATGCCTTGTACCACCTACAATATTTATCCTCCAATAATCAAGATTCGAATAGTAAAAAAAATGCATTTTCATTTGAAATAACTGTGTTTAACCATGCATGCTATTTCTGGAATTCACATAGAAGGATATATATCAATGCACTTGACTGGAAATAAATTTCTATTTTCATGGTTCCCTCGAGAGAATTTAATTGTTTTTCTGTATAACACATACGTTGTTTTAGGATTTCAATTTTAATTTTTGCTCATTAATTGTATTTCGAAAAACACAAAATTAAATAACACGTAAATTCTCACACCATGTTTAATGCATGGCTGCATGAAACTCATCGTTTATTTTATGTANAAATAAACGTAGAATCCAATTCATGCATGCCACTTATCCCTATTTTTCAGGAAAAAAGAAGTCAAAAAATCTGTGCATAATAAGGATTTTAGTGATCGGTTAACGTAGATTATAAGGTATTGCAAAACTTTCCATTTCGTTAATAAAATCTTACTAAAGAAGGAAAATATTTATTTAAATTTTCAAAATTCCGACTTTGTTACTTTATAATGGATTTATCAGTTATTGATACACGAATATATGACTCGATTCAATTAACAAAAAATATTTTTATATCAAAAATATTATTTTTCATAATTAACATTAATTGAATTAATCCGTTTCACAAATATACAAGCCAAATCTATCCAAAATAAAGAACCAGATGTCAAAATAATGACATTTAGAAATCTACTAAGGCCTAATTTTAGCAATCAATATTCATAAATGTTTTGGGACAAAAAACCATTTTATTTTCCACGTGTCATTTACAAGTCTACATAGCCAATCAATTCGTACTCGTTAGCCAAAAAACTTGTCCTTCAATTTAAAGACATGAGCCATGAATCAAGAAAACTCAAAAGTCAACCCCATATCCCTTGCATGGCGGGAATCTCTTCCCCGTACGTTATTAATTCGTAAGAAAAAATAGAACAAAATTTACAGATGAAATGTTATCGTTTGTGTCAAATCTCGTAGATAGAGAGAATTCTTACTTGTTATCGGGATGGATGAAGAATCCTTGGGAGAGATCTCTGAGGCCATTAATGACGCTCTGCCTGCTAAACTTCCTCTGAGCGGACAACTCATTCTCCATCAACGTGAATCGGCTGTCTCTCGATGATTCGAATCGGTCCCTGAATTCCTCCATCACGTACTCATCTCCCCCGTCAACCGCATCCCTTTCGTCGTCTTCTCCGCCTGTATTCCCATCCACCTGCGGCGGTTTCTGCTTGAACGACATTTCCCGATCGTCGACGATAGATAGAAATCTCGAGTCGAATCGAATCCAATCCAATTTAATTGAAAATTGACAAATATTTATGTGGGGAAAAGGAAAAAAATCAAAACGGGTGATGTGAAATCACGTGAAACAGTGAGTGATATTAATGCTCGAAAATGGCTTCATCGATCTCCATGGCTGTAATTGCATATGATCTCGTTGATATGTTATCACATGCAGTTATCTTGGATGATAGCAACTGTTGCACTCAATGTACGTATTTATCGAAACTTCGAGGTCGTCTGATCATGTTTCCTATCAACATTATTATTCATTTTTTAATGTGTATTACTTATTATTCTAATACATTATCTTTATATATTATCAGCAAGTCTATCTTTAGACTCATATACATCTATTGTCATCACAATATATATGTATATGTGTGTATATAGTAGGTCTCTTGTGAGACGGTCTCACGAATCTTTATCTGTGAAGATTCGTGAGACGGGTCAATCCTACCGATATTCACAATAAAAAGTAATATTATTAGCATAAAAAATAATATTTTTTTATGGATGATCCAAATAAGAGACCTGTCTCACAAAATACGACCCGTGAAACCGTCTCACACAAATTTTTGTATGATATATATATATATATATGGTAATGGGTCATGAACACTGAACACAAGCCGTTGAAAATTGTGATGTGATGTGTGATTCAGGGAAGGAAAAAGAAAAAGAAAAGCAAGTGGACTTTTTTTTTTAGTGAAAATGTCGTGTATTCCTTTTATGACAATAATTAATGTTTAACTAAAATTAAAGTTGATGACGAGAATTATAAGTTGAAGGAAGATAAATAGTACAACTGTGTGTTTATCTCGTAATAATCGAAATAGAGACTACATTAATTAATTGGTTAGAATTCAAAATACAATAAATGTAAATTTGGTGACGTAAATAAAAAAAATTAATATGGCATATATGTCAACATTAGTGATGTTCTGTTTGATTTTTTTTTTAAAAAAAATTTCATTTTCACCTCCAAAATGAACCAAGCAACGTGATCTTATGTTTATTTTACTGTCTAATAATATATTACAATTTAATTTCTTACAGCTTCCTAGCTATATAGTCACATAATTTTTACTTCTACTTTTTGTGATGTCTCAAAATAATAATAAAAATGATGTTAATAATAACATTATTGTATTTTGTGACATAATGTCCCATTACTCATATTATATTTAAAATTCTGGTTGATATCCAAATTATAGTAAACTTTCTCCTAAACCATAAACCAAAAAAAAAAAAAAAAAAAAAAAAAAAAAAAACCTAAAGTGTATATATATTATATGATTTTACTATAAATTAGTTTTGTTGTTAGATATCCGATTATTAAAAAAATCAGATATAAATAAAGAATGCATTTAGACTGAGTTATAACTTATCATCACTCAAGTAATATATATAATATTATGAAACTAAATTATAAATTGGAAGTTTGACAACATATTAATGATAGAGACTTATACACTATAATTATTTTCTAACTGAAATTAATTAACCAAAACGTTTTGGTCACTTCATGTAGCGTCAGTCTGTTCATTTAGCTGTTTCTTTCAAATAAATTCTATATACACATTTTTTATGTTTTTTTTAAACATACATTTTTAATGTTTTAAAACCCTGAAATAACTTGTATAATTAAACTGAGAATGGGCAGAACCGGAGAAAAATATGTGAATTATATAT
>NC_133306.1:2108655-2163601 GCF_012295235.1 Primulina huaijiensis
TTAAACAATGAGGTTAAAAGTTCTTAATATAATAAAACTAAAATAAATATAGATTAATATATAATTCGGAAGAGTAGAACTTAAAATGACTATCAAAATAAATTTTTGGAAACTAATATAATCTCATAATTTTGTGAAAAATGATAAATATATTATATAGATTAACTGAACTGTAAAAAAGATGAAGGAAAAGAAACGGTAACACGAACCATCGATAAATTAAACTAATTAAATCAAGAAAACTAACGTAATATTAAATAATTAAATAAAAAAACTCATAGAAAGAGGAAAATAGATAATCACTAAAATAAAATGAGGCACTAAAAATCCAATGGATTAAATAAATTAATGTAATAAGTAAAATAAATATAGAATATATAATTTGGATAAGGGAGCTCAAAATAACCATCAAAATAAATCCTTAGAGACCAAGATATAATCTTCAAATTTTGTGAAAAGTGACAAGAATTATTAAATCAAAGAAACTAACGTAACATCAAATAATTAAGTAAAAAGAGTACTCATAGAAGGGAGAAAATAGATAATCACTAAAATAAAATGAAACAGTAAAATATCCGGATAATCACTAAAATAAAATGAAACAGTAAAAGATCCAATGCATTAAACAAATTAATGTGATAAAAGTAAAATAAATATAGACTATATAGTTTGGATTGAAGATCTCAAAATAATCATCAAAATAAATCCTTAGAGACTAATATATAATCTTCAAATCTCGTGAAAAGTGACAAGACTTAATCAAACTTTGGGGAAAAAAACAAGAATAAGCCATGTAGAACCGCAAGGCGGAAAAATTAAAAATGAATTCAATGTTTTCAATGAATATTAATGCCTTTATATTAATAATAAGTAATTAGTTATAGTTATTTAAGCTAAGCAAAGAAATTACAAGTTAACCTATATAAGAATACAACTTGTTAAGTTAGATAAAGAACCCATATAAGAATACAACTTGTTAAGCTAGATAAAGAATGGCATATAGGGAAATTGTGAATAATAAGTAATTAGTTATAGTTATTTAAGATAAGCAAAGAAATTACAAGTTAACACATATAAGAATACAACTTGTTAAGCTAGATAAAGAAGGGTATATAGGGAAATTCACAATTGAAAGTGGTATATTTATATGTAAATAGATATATATAAAAGAAGACTAATAAATTAAAGAGCACCTGAATGAAGCGATATTATGACAAGAACTAAACACAAAATAAAACTATACAGAATATGCGTGAATTATTTTACCTTTGGTATATTATATATTTATAATATCATTACTATGACTGGGTGAAAATTTAACCACTTAAAACCAGTAACTATTAGGTATAATGTTTCCGCGAAAATTATATTTTATTTTAAAACTGTTTCGTCAGTTATAGTGCTAGCTTACACTAAGGTTCTATAAAAATGAACACAACTTTCATAAATTCAATAAAAATATTCCACGACTTTGTTTAAAATAGTTTATTAAAGATTTTGCTCATATATATTTGAATATTTTATATCATTTTATGGTTAGTGGCAACCAGATGTACCACCGGTAGGCAATCTTTTGTTTTTGGTTTTCCTTTTTAAGTATCAAATTTTCAATGGATACTGTTTCATTCCACATTAACACCCATAAAGAAAANACACACACACACTCTTATGCAGTCGGCTATATATGACACGGATAGTATTTCTTGAGGCGCATGTATTTGGGGCAGCTCATATCTTTCCATGGCAATTCAACATTTTTTTTTAAAAAAAATGATTCAGAATAATATTGGCTGATATCTATCATATGATTACAAAATGTAAACAGTTCATTTGATATATTTTTTTGTCGAAATTTGAATCCCCCCACCCCAATTTTACTCTAATAAGATCAAGCAGTAAGGGAAAAAAAAACTCTGTTGTCGAAGAATAGTTAGAGTAAATTTTAATTGTTTTTTTTATATTATTATTACCTCTTAGGATGCATGCATACATGCAGTCACCCCACTTGCCTGGTCTATAAACAAGGTATTACCCCCATTGAGCTCCAGCTTTCATTTTAAACAAAAAGCAGCTTCAAAATAAATCTTTTATATATTTTTTGTGAGGTAAAGATCAACGTTTCCTACTCTGTTGAAAATTGACAGGGTCATACAAATTAGCTTTGCAGAACATTTTATACAACTCAAGATAGAGGAATTCATGCCCCACATTCTAATTTCTTTTCGTATGTCTTTTATGGTTGAATTCCGGAGAATGCCTCACAATACCAGTTGTGATTCAAACAAGCATTCGAGGTTCAGGGGCGATTACTAGCATTGAAACAACTCGTGTCCAATCATCTGTCATCCAGCAGACGGGGGCCATGACAAATAGTATCAGACCAGGTCCTCAAGGTCAACATCACTGCAAAACACCGGTGCAGCCAAGTTGAGTTTGTTGCTAACTCAAACCTAGGGATTTAAGGCTAGGTGTGATTTTTGCTGCAAGCCAGAAATGAAATAAAGCATTAGTTGAAGAACCTTTGAGTTGCATAAAGGACAAAATACCTCAGTTTCTAAAGGGGAAGTTATCTGTTGCAATTATACAAGGGGCGACACAAAATTTTCCACTAGTCTATCAACATATGATATCGTTTCATGTTCCAATAGCAAGTTATTAGCATGTTCTCACCTAGACGTGAATTACCAAGCATATTAAAACTTCTGCACAGAGATATTCCGTCTCTTATACATATGGCCCCTTGATCTTTGATTGCCCCCCGTTATATCAATCTCCACTGAAAACACAATGTGTTGCCCTGTAGATCTGAAAATAGGTGCAACAAACTCAACACATATGATGGCCCTTTAGCATCATATCCTTGACCATGTATGGCCCTATGACCTATACTTGAAACAATGTTTGTGAGCCACATGGCATACCAAATTGTTATTACATGGCACACAAGCTATTAACATTCAAGGACGTGCACTAACCTCTTAATATAGAATCCAAGTGGTGGCTAAAATCAACTCAAGATTTCACAATTTTCGTTTTGACTTGATTGATCATCCCCTGTGTGAGCTAGTCATTTTACTCAAGGAGCTAATAACAGAAGTGTAAGAAGGATAATCAAGAATAAGCCCTTTAGCACTCCGCAATTTATAGACATCCTTGGGGTTTCCATATGTGCAGTGCCCCTCCAATAAGATGTTATATGTAATATCATCTGGATTAACCCCTAAGTTAAGCATCGCATTTAGAAGCAAGTTTGCATTTTTCATCTGTCCTTGCTTGCAATAGCCATTCATAAGCACATTATAAGTCACAACAGATGGTATATGCCCCTTTTTTTGCATCTCCTTGAACAGCTTAGAAGCACTCTTAATATCCCCTATCTTACAGAATTCATTAATGACCATGGTATACGTAGCATCGTCAGGCTTCAAACCAACGCTCATCATTTCCCTCAACATTTTTTCTGCATCAAAAGCTTTCCCTTCATGACACAAACCATAAATTAGGGTCGTGTAAACAACATTATCAAGCACAATACTTTCTTTAATCATCATTTCCCTATATTCAAAAGCCTTGTCCAAATCTCCCTCCTTACAAAACCCATCAATTAATGTTGTATATGTGATTTTATCAGGCTTCAATCCCTTTGTATTCATCTCAAAAACAAGGTCTTGTGCTTTATTCATATCTCCCTTCCTGCAAAGACCACTGAGAATCGTATTATAAGTGATCAAATCAGGAGTCAAGCTTTCACCCAACATTCTCTGATATATTTCCATGGCCAAGTCCATCCTACCGTTCTTGCAATGGCCGTTAATCAACGTCGTGAAAGTGACGTAGTTTGGAACCAATTCTTTGTTCAGCATCTCAATGAACAATTCGCTTGCATCACCCATTCGACCCTCTCTGCACATTCCATTGATCAGAACATTATAAGTATAAATATCAGGTTGAAGCCCACTGGCCTCCATCGAAGCTTTCAACCTAAACCCTTCGTTCAAATCACCAAGCTTAACATAACCGTTTATTAGAGTATTAAAAGAAACAACACTTGGCCTTAAACCCCATTTTCTAATTTCACAAAAAATAGACTGAGCGACCATTATTTCTCCTTCTTTACAAAACCTATGCATTAACTTGTTGAAAAAATATAAACTTGCTGGATACCCACATCCCAAAATCTCCTTGTAGAATCCCCATACCGCCTTGAAAGACTTCAACTTCATTAGATGTTCAAGCACTTTCCTACAGGCATCAAAGGAAACTCGAAATTTATGTTTTTTAGACAACCTGAAGCACTGTATAGCATCGGAGACAAAGCCCAGTTCTAAATAAGTATTCATTAATCCAGTGAAGAAATAAAGATCGGATCTTTGGGCACCTTTAGTTTCAAGGATTACTGCAAAAACTTCAGAAGCCGAATTTTTTCCTTTTCTTGAAACAACTGTTTGGAGCAAACTTTTTGCTTCCGAAAGCAATTGGTGGGTGCAAAGAAAGTGGATCATCGTGCAGTAAGAGTGCAAGGTGTGGCGGAAAGTGGAATAGCTGTGAGAAGAAAGCCATGTGAAGAAAGAAAATAGACAGTTTGGAGACAGCGAGTCGGGGTTTAGGGTGATAAGGGTTATTATGTGTTGGGGTTCTACAGAAGGGAGAATTTGTTTGAGAGAAGTTTGGAGTGATTTTGAATCGGAATTTTGGATGGCCTGAGAAAGGGTGGTGATGATGGGATCCGTGTCCTGCACCGGACTGTGGTGGTCATGCGTAGGAGGTTTGTACCAGGCGGCGGCAGCGGAGGAGGAGGAGTACAGGTGGTGTAATCGAGGAGGGAGGAAGAGATGAGGAGATGTTCTTGGTCGCCATATCCGCCATTTTCCTACAGTTTTCATTAGGTCAGTTTCTGAATGTTGACCTCGTTGAATTTTTTCTTTCTTTTCAATTTTAATAAGTGTCGGAAAAAATTGATATTATCAAATTAAGTAATTCAATTTATTATTATTTAATAATTATGCAATTTCCCCTTATATTATTGAATATTATAAAATGTCATGCTTTTTAATGCAAAAACATGGAATAGGAATTTGGATTTTATGGACAAGAATCTTTATTAAAATCCTTAGATCTTGATTTCCCACTATCCTAACATAAACATACACGGTAATGGATTCAACATTCTTTGAGTTCAAACACCAAAGAAAAATGTATGATACAATTGTAATTCAAGTGAAATTCACAAAAAATATATTTTAATTCCAAATTTTTTATGTTTTATGGACATGCAAGGTTCCGTGCATTAGTTTATGTTATATGTACTCAAAATTTCAAACTTACAATTGTTTTTATTTTCGATTTCATATTTGTAGGAATTGNATGTTTCAAATGAAAAATATTTTAAGTTTTAAACAATGTTTAAAAAAAAAAAAAGAATTGGTCTCATATTACGGATCAATATTTATGAAACGGATCGAAAAAATTAATATTTTTTTACATAAAAATAACAATATTTCATAAGTCGAGTTGAGTAAAAGATTCGTCTATCAAAATTAACTTCCAAACATAATTTTAGAATTTGTTGATAACTAATATTTCTGAAGTAGTTCTAAAAAAAATTAAAGAATATATCATTATTAATTTTCAAATTGTATCACATAATAAATTTTTTATCAAATTTTAATTACAAGATACACCAAACATATCAACGAGACACTTGTCACATAATAACAGTTGATCGAATATAACAGCCATTGTGGAACTTTGTCAATATATCACATTGAAGTAAACTCATGCTTTAGGGAACTGGATTCAGACATAGTACAACAAGAAGTAATATCTAATCTAACATAATAAAAGGATTGATGTTCTTTCCCAAAGAAGTTTCTTTGTAAATGTGAAGCAAAATAGATGGCTCATACAAAATGTTCAGGGCTTCCCAAGCAATGTTGTTTCTGCAATCATGGATGTAACGATGTACGGGTCCATATTCGAAGCTGGCCTCCTGTCCTCGAAGTATCCTTTGCCTTCTTTCTCAGTGTCTCGACCAACGCGGATGGAACCACCACGGCTTGCAACCCCCTATGTGGAACAATGCCGGCAAACTTTAATAGGTTGATTCGTTGTGCACGATATTATGATACTAGAATCAGTTATTTTTACCCATTCAAAGGTGTTGATGTCAGCAGTTTCGTGTCTTCCTGTTAGTCGACGCTCGTTGCCTTCTCCATAAGCAGCAATGTGCTCCTTGTGCCTCAGTCCTAGCTTTTCAATAGCCTTCTTGATGACTTCGTATCCTCCCTCCTTCCTCATTGACTTCGTGCTAAACCAGAATTCATCGAAGAGATTTAGTAAGAATTAATTCAAGAAGATAATAACATTTTCAAAAATAAAAACATTACCTGTAATTAGTGTGAGCTCCAGCTCCATTCCAGTCGCCCTGTGTAAACAGATACAAGAAATGCTGTTTAATTCTCCAATTATACTATATATGATAAATTCAGTGGTGGAAAGGTTTACCTGAATAGGTACGGAATCAAAAGATAGCACCACCCCAGCAATCTCAGTGATCCTCTGTGAAGAATTTGAGAACTAATATAAAAAATTCTCCTTAGAGCATCAAATGCAGATTACAAAGAATATATAAAAGATAGCAGAGAAACAGAAAGAGCTAAAACCTAGGAACAATAACAACTATTCCTATAAACCAGTACTACTCTAAACAACCCACCTAAATAGAACAAATGAATGGCCTACGAAACATACTAAATAATAATGCTGACTAGGATACAATAAATCAACACTCCTCCTCAAACTTGGTTGTAGATATTCTGCATACCAAGCTTGCTACTTAAGTTATCAAATATGATCCTAGGAAGAGCTTTAGTGAACATATCAGCAACTTGTGAGCTTGTTGAGACATATTTCAGCTTGATGATTCCACTCTCAATCTTCTCTGATATAAAATGCTTGTCTATCTCAATGTGCTTTGTTCGGTCATGATGGATATGATTTTTCGCAATACACAAAGCTGCTTGATTATCACAGTACATCGAGATTGAATCATCTGTCTTCATGTTGAGATCGTGCAGCACTCGTTTGAGCCATATCCCTTCGCAGATTCCAAGAGCTAGATATTTGAATTCTGCTTCTGCACTACTACGCGCAACTACAGATTGTTTTTTACTTCTCCAAGTAACAAGGTTCCCCCAAACGAAAGCACTATAACCTGATGTTGATCTTCGATCCATTATGTCTACAGCCCAGTCTGTATCAGTATATACTTCAATACTTCAGTTGGTGGACTGTTTGAAGAGAATGCCCTTTCCGGAGGATAGCTTCAAATACCTGAGAATCCGATTCACTGCTTCCATGTGTTCTTCACGAGGGTCATTCATGAACTGACTTACTACACTTACAGAGAACCCAATATCAGGACGGGTATGTGATAGGTAGATAAGTTTCCCTACAAGCCATTGGTATCTCCCCCTGTCCACTGGTGTATCACTTTCATCCTTGTCAAGCTTCTTAGTCGAGTCCATCGGAGTCTCTGCAGGAACATCCTGTCATGCCTGTTTCTTGAAGTAAATCAAAAATGTATTTACGCTGGCAGATAAAAATTCCTTGGTTGGACCTAGCAATTTCCATTCCAAGAAAGTATTTTAATTGTCCAAAATCCTTGACTCAAACTCCACAGCTAATTGTTTCTTCAACCGAACCAGCTCTTCTTCATAATCACCTGTCAAGATGATATCATCAACATAGACAATCAGTATGGCTATTTTACCATCCGATGAGTGTTTGACGAACATAGTGTGGTCTGCCTGAGATTGTTTGTACTCTAGCTTGACAACAGACTTGGTAAAACGATCAAACCAAGCTCTCGGAGACTGCTTGAGGCCATAAAGTGCCTTTTTTAACCGAAGGACTTTGTTTGTGTTGTCACGAGATTCCATTCCCGTTGGAACCGTCATGTATACCTCTTCCGCTAGATATCCATTGAGGAAAGCATTTTTAATATCTAGTTGATGAAGTGGCCAATTCAGATTTGCAGCAAAGGACAGAAGTACTCGAATTGTGTTCAACTTCGCTACAGGAGCAAATGTCTCTTGGTAGTCGATGCCGTATGATTGAGTAAAGCCTCTCGCAACAAGTCTAGCTTTAAACCAATCAACACTTCCATCTGCCTTATGTTTGATCGTAAATAGCCACCTGCATCCGACAGCATTTTTCCCTTCTGGTAATTCAGATATCTCCCATGTTCGATTCTTCACCAAGGCTTGAATCTCTTCATTTACTGCAGCTTTCCATTCAGGAGTATTCAGTGCTTCATAGACCGAGTTGGGAATCTGAACCTTGTCGAGAGTAGTTACAAAGCATCGGTACTGTGGAGATAACACCGAGTATGACATGTACTTGTGCCAGGGATGTAAGGTACACGATCTGATTGGTTTCCTGACAGCAATGGGTAAGTCTAGATCATTAGTGGTAATTGTCTCAGGAGTAATATTACCTGGTGAACTCGTGTTAGGACTTGGTTGAGGAGTCGGTTCGATCTCATAAGCAGGCACAGGTGTGGGTTCAGTTGTTTGTTGAGCAGGATTTGTCGTGACAGGTTCTCCTTGATCATCAGTGTATAGAATCGGCTCTGATGGAGTATCAGGTATGGTGGTCGGTTCAGTCTCTGTGTCCCAGAACTGATATTCATTTGAACTCTCCCCCTGAATATCAGATTTGGGGAAATATGATTGATGCTCGAAGAAGGTTACATCAGCAGATATGTAAAATTTTCTATTTGATGGTGAAAAACATTTATAACCTTTCTGGACACTTGAATACCCGACAAACACACACTTGATTGCCTTTGGGTCGAGTTTACCACTGTGATGGTTATGCACAAAAACTGAACAATCAAAAATCTTCATGGGAATAGAACTAATAACCCGGGTGCAAGGGTACCAATTTTGAAGAGTTTGACATGGTATCTTGAATTTGAGAGGTCTAGATGGCATTCTGTTAATGAGATACATGGCTGTAAGAACAGCTTCCCCCCATAAATATTTTGGTACATTTGTGAAAACATGAGGGCACGAGCAACTTCTAATATGTGACGATTCTTGCGTTCCGCAACCCCATTTTGTTGAGGTGTGATAACACAAGAGCTATGATGTATAATACCTTGTTCTAGCAGGTAACTTCCCAGAATGAATTCAAAGTATTCTCTACCATTGTCGGTCCTAACAACTTGAATTTTTGTATCAAATTGAGTTTGAACCATGGTATTGAATTGCTTGAAAATTTGTCCGGTTTCAGATTTTGATTTCATAAGAAATATCCACGTGAGTCTTGTATGATCATCAATGAAAGAAATAAACCATCTAGTACCAGTTATATTTTTCACCCGAGAGGGTCCCCAAATATCGCTATGTACAAGTGAAAATGGTTTTGAAGGCTAATAAGTGACACTGGGAAAGATAGTGCGAGTGTGTTTGGCCAATTGACATATTTCACAATGAAAAAACTTTGCGTTTTTATTGATAAATAAATGAGGGAAAAGTTTTTCCAAATACAAGAAATTGGGATGACCAAGACGATAATGCAAACGCATAATTTCATCATCACTATTAATAAAATTCAAAGGCTCGTCAACTGACTGACTTATGGATGAACTGTAGCATTGTGGCCGAGTTATTTCTTCAGGAGTGGTGTTGAGGAGATACAGCCCTGAACCCATCCTAGCACTGCCAATCACCTTCCCCGAGTCCAAGTCCTGAAATTCACACACAGATGGAAAGAATTTGGCAACACAATTAGCATCCTGAGACAATTTACTAATAGAAACTAGATTACAATCCAAGGTAGGAACATATAGTACAGAATTTAAACACAAATTCTTTGTCACAGTGACTATGCCTGTCCCTGCCACACATGATCGTGAGCCATCTGCAATTGTTACCCAATGTTTGCTGTCTTGAGGACAGGGGATATACTTTTGGAGTAGTGAGAGATTACCAGTCATGTGGTCGGAAGCGCCAGAGTCAATGATCCATTCCCCGGACGATTTCTTATTAGATGTGAGGGCACTAGACATGTTACCTGACTGAGCTAGGGAGCTAGTTGCCATTTGAGTGCTGGTGTTCTTCGGGTTTGAGACCTGAATCATCATCAGTTGTAGTGCCTCCAACTGGTCTTTAGTAAATGGACTCATATTGACTGTTGAGTTATTGTCATCGGTTGTGGACGATGTGTTAGCACGACTTCTTGGCTTCCAATCAACTGGTTTCCCATGAATCTTCCAACACGATTCTCTGGTATGTCCCGTCCTCTTGCAATGATCACAGCACGGTCTAGCTTTCCGATATTGGCCATCGCTCGAGTTGTTCTCACTTCCGTGCGATACCATAGCTGAGATTTCAGTTGTGAGGCTACTTGTAGTTGATCCCAGCATGACTTTCCTCCTACTCTTCTCTCGTCGCACCTCAGAGAAAACTTCTCGAATGGTTGGCAATGGTTTTATAGCTAGCATACGTCCTCTCACCTCATCGAGGTTCTTATTCAGCCCAAGCAGGAACTTAAAGACTCTCTTCTTGCTGGTGATGTCCTTGTATCGGGCTTCGTCTTCTGCACACTTCCACTCATTAGCCTCGAATAGATCCAGATGTTGCCAGTGACGATTGAGGGTGTTGTAGCACTGAGTGACATTCAGGTCGTCTTGTCGCAGATCATGGAGGATAGTTTCAATCTCAAACAATTCCGAGGTATTCTCATTGTTTGAGTATGTCTCCTTAGCAGCTTCCCAAATTTCCTGAGCTGTGCCATATAACAGAAAGTTCTCCCCAATTTCATTAGTCATTGAGTTGATTAACCAAGACATAACCATGTTATTTTCTGTCTTCCAAGCCTTGAATTTCGGATCACCAGACTTGGGCTGTGTGATGGAGCCCGTGAGGTATTCATCTTTTCCTTTGCCGCAGATAAACATCATCACCGATTGAGACCACTGGAGAAAGTTATGGCCATTCAGTTTATGACCAGTAACCACGAGAGAAGTCCCTTCTGATGAGGAGATGGTCGACGATGCAGAGTCAGTCTTATCAGCTGCCATGCCACCGTATTTCACCATTGCGACGTGGTTGAAGATAAATATACTTGATTGATTAATTTTAGGTCAGAGGAGGCTCTGATAACATGAAGAATTTGAGAACTAATATAAAAAATTCTCCTTAGAGCATCAAATGCATACTACAAAGAATATATAAAAGATAGCAGAGAAACAGAAAGAGCTAAAACCTAGGAACAATAACAACTATTCCTATAAACCAGTACTACTCTAAACAACCCACCTAAATAGAACAAATGAATGACCTACGAAACATACTAAATAATAATGCTGACTAGGATACAATAAATCAACACTCTGTCAACAAAAGAATAAGACTTTTTAACATGATCATCGAGGCAATCTAATGCATACCTTTCATTTAACAGGAAATTTTTTATTACCTCGAGAATGTAACGAGCAATCCACACCTCATCAGATGCAGCAATACCAACAGAGGGTCCAACTTGGAATTCCCACTGGTAAAGCAGATACAGAACACATATACACAAACTTCAACACTTACTTAAAAGGTATGTATAGAATAAGAGGTGTTGGACGTTTACCTGGCCGGGCATCACTTCACCATTGACGCCAGTAATGTTGATTCCAGCATAAAGGCATGCCTTGTAGTGTGCATCGACTATATCACGTCCAAAAGCTTTGTCGGCTCCAACACCACAGTAATATGGCCCCTAAATTGCAAGAAAGGACTGAAATATAGCGGATGTAGAATTGGAAATGGGAGAGAAACACATGATCGACAATCCCGCATCAGCTTCTCAGCAAATTGTAGTTTTGGGATCGAATTATGCTATCAGGAAATAAAAAGGACAATCATACGGGTGATAATCACCTGAGGTCCAGGATAACCACCAATAGGCCATCCAAGAGGCCAATTAACATTCTTTTGCAAAAGTGTGTATTCTTGCTCAATACCATACCTAAAACGAAAAATTTAAAAATAAAACAAAACAAATAAAAGAAACAGAGAAATGAGCAGAAATATTCTGCACGGGAATGGAAAAATGGTACCATGGTTCTTCGGCTTGGAGGTCAGGATGGCCGAAAATCTTGGCAGCATTATATCTCTTGTTCGTTGGAATCGGGTCGCCAGAAGGAGTGTAACAATCACACAGCACCTGTAGTTTGGACACAAAATCATCACTTATCTACTCAAATTTGGAGGCTTATGGTAAACAAAATTTTTGGATGGAACAAGAAGTAACTCACTAATATGTTATTTCCCCTCCTGAATGGATCCTTGAATATTGCTTGAGGACTGTTTCATTGCATCAAAAAATGAATTAATTGTTGAACCTTTACTTAGGAAACATACAAAACTTGAAGGACCATACTAAATGATGACTTCACTGTCTTCTCCTGGAGCTTGGCCTGAACTCGACCCATCGTAGTTCCACTTGGGAAGTTTTGAAAGATCGGAAACAGGTCCCGGAAGAGTCTGCCAAAATCAAACAACTTGGTTCAATAACCTTATAAGTTATAATCGTGACGATGAACTCAGATAAACTATTTGAGGAACGGAGGATTTACGTACCCTTGCCTTACTCCTGATGTCAATTCCAGAGCCACCAATCCTGCGTATATTAATAAGACACCATACTTTCGCTTTAGCAATCGTCGGAATAAGAAAGGTCACGCGTAAAATACATATTGGATTATTTGATGACCCCCTGACAAAATAGATAGGCTAAAAACTAGATGTGATCCTCAAATGTTACATTTGAACACAGTTTTTTAAAAGACACTACCGATCAAAAATGATACTGCTGTTAGACTAGATTTGATCTCTCATGGAATAGAGCATCATGAATTTGACTGAAAATACACCATAAAAACAGAAAGGCGCGACGCAGCCCTCTTTTCTAGCTTTTAAGCGCATTAAATCAGCAGAAATTGTGTATATTCAAGAATAACAGTTTCCCAGTAGCCAGAATAATATAATAGGATAAGTAGAAAAATGCAAGGGCAGCCCTCGAGCAAAAAATAAAAATGTAACCATATTTTTTTTTTTATAAAAAATCAAATTTTAACCTCGTAGGAATAGAGCCCCACATTTTATTCAATCTCTGCTACGAGAAGAACAAAATGCATAGGCATAAACCAAAAAAATCATCACTTGTTCAAAACTTACAAATTAACTCCACCAAAGCGAAACTACACAAGAAACGAGTAACGGGAAAAAAGAAAAGATGTATTCGAGTTGCAATATATCAACACAATATATACTAAGCATCAATCCATTCAATTAGATTCGAGTATCTCTGTGGATAGGAAATCTTTCAACCAGAGTGAACTTCAATCTTGTTCAGGAATCAAAACAATACAAAAATGGTGTAAATAATGATGACATAACACTCATTCTGCTTGAAAACTATGGAGAAACATATTAGTAAACAACTAAGTCAATGTAAACTCAGAAAGCACAAAGAAAACACTGACCATATATACTCTGCAATGATCTTATCAGTGTATTCTGAGAGGTTGAAGTTGACGAGATCCGAGAGCAACGACATTCTTCAAGAATATCCGCAAGTTCTCTTCGAACAAAAAATTATTTGGGTTGGAATGCATCAACTTCAAGAGGCACAAACCATTTTTATAGTGGGAAATCAGCAGTTATCCATGAAAAATTATTTATGAAAGATCAAATTCTTTAAAATATAGTTCTGACATATGAATATTCAAGAAGTGTGACGTGGGGGTTCGTTATATTTTTGGAATTGAACATTTTTAAAATTGAATAAACTTTTTGGAATTATAATATTTTAATTGAGCAGCGATTGATTCTTCTTCCACGTCTTATTGTTTATGCATGTGCAATAGTAATATGTCCGTTTAGTAGAAATCCCAGTTCTAATAAGCTGTAGTTAATCCAGTGAATCCATAAAGATCAGATCTTTGGGTACCTTTGGTTTCAATTATTACTGCAAATGCAAAAACCGCAGAAGCCAAATTCTTTCCTTTTCTTGAAACAACTGTTTGGAGTAATCTTTTTCGCTTCCGAAATCAATAGGTGGCTGCAAAGAAAGTGGATCATCGTGCAGTAAGAGTGCAAGGTGCGGCAGAAAGTGGAGTTGCTGTGAGAAGAAAGAAAATAGACAGTGTAGGCAGCGAGTCGGGGTTTTCCTACTTCAGTTTTCATTAGGTCAAGTGTTTGAAAAAAATATATCATTAATTCATAATTATATTATTGAATATTATCAATTATCTTACTTCTTAATTTAGTTATGTGTAGAACCCGTAATTAGACTGCGTATAAGCCATGCATAATTCTAATTTTTTTTAATTAAATTGACTTCATTGCATGAGTATTTAAATGCATTCTTTGAAGCTAAGTATTTTATTCAGTAGTTTAAATTTTATTCTTTTCAGTTCATTAAGTGAGGCCGGACCGGAGTTGAAGTAAAGAAATAAATTTTAATATTAAGAAAATATTCTTAGAATTTATTTAAGATAAATAATAAATCATTTTAAAATAAAAGAAGGTTTAGGGACTTATTTAATTAACTTGAGATAAGTAGCAAATAAATTTTTTATGTCCAATAATTTAATTAATAGCCTAAATTTAAATATGTGACCAATTGAGATAAGTTAATCTAGACTTATTTTAGTTAAGAAATTATAATTTATCATGATAGTAAATTTACCTTTAAGATTTAAATATCTAACCATGTATGCAAGATAATGTTATTCCTTAACTAATTAATTAATACTTAATGGGTAGATAAAACTTTAAATATTTAAAATACATGAATTAAGCAATATTTCTACCTAATTTAGCATTCAAAATTTCGGCCCCCTCATTATCCAACCCAATCTTGATTATTTTGGCAACTCTCCATTGATATCATTTCCTTAATCATTTCTTGGTTTGATAATTCCTACACTTTTAATCCTCATTAATTGATAATTAAGCAATTTTCCTACCCCATTTATTTAGTAGAAAAATCGGCCACCCTTGTTTAAGATTTAAAAATATTTGACAACCCATTTAATTAATAGTCTTCCTATCTATTTTTATTGGGAGATAATTATATCACAACAAATCTTCTATGATAATTAATGGAGCAAGATCCCACCCAACCTAGCTAGATAAAATCGGCCATGTTGTTTTTTTTAAAGATTTAATTGTGATTTTTATTTCAACTCATTCTTTATTTATCCCCTTAAATATTCTAGATAGATTTATCCTCCCCAACTTTTAAATCACTACCAAGATTTAATTAAACCAATTCTCCCTTTGCACCTAGACCTCAAAATCGTCCTTATGCACCTCTAATATCCCCAAGAAAAATCTTTGACATCATTCTTTTCCTTATCACTCAAACTAGTAGATAGAAAGAATATTTTCCCTTCCCTTTATCTTGTATCTTCCCATTTAAGTTCCTAGACCCCCTCCCACTCCATAATCTCGAAAATTCCAGCCTCCTTCAGCACTGAAAAACCGTGAGAGCATAGGGTAAAATAAGGAGGAAAAACAAGAAAGAAAACAAGAGAAGTAACTCCGTCTCCTCCGCGCCGCGTCGCCGTATTCTTTCGTTTTTCATTCAAACGACATCAAGGCATGTGTATATCTTTGTCAAGCCTTAATATTATTTTTAACATCACATGTGCACGATTTTAATCATGAAAACCGAAATTTTCATCAATCAAGAACCAATAAAATTCTATGCAGATTTTTTCTCTTTCCCTTCATGCTTCACGTTTGGGTATGTTCCTTTCGATTTCAGGAATGGCTCGTTCCAGGGGCTCGAGGCTACATATAGACATGTACTAGGACATGTTAGGGCCATGATAGATCGTGGGTTTCAGTTCCATACACGCTGGAACGCGCATATGACAGCAACTTCCCATTTGTGTCCAAGTGTGTTTCGAAAATTGCAGGTTGCTGTCAAAGGGAAAAGTTTCTGATCATGGCTGCCCCAGGGGCCTATAGCCATGGTTAGATCGCTTCCCTAGCATGCCTAAGAAGTGACTAAGTCGCCCTTTTGGCGGCTTGGTCCATGGTGCATCGGTTTTTAAACACAAAGCAAGAACAGCCCCTTCGCCCCTTTTTAATTCTGCATGTGTCCCTTGGTTTTTGATGGTATGGGATGGATCTTGGTTGGCCTATGGCCCTTAGCCACGGTTCATACCATACCCCAAGATGTCTAGGTCGTGCCATGGTCAATGAAATGGCGACTGGAACGACAACGAACAAAGCAAAACACCCCTCACGCGCGCAAGGGTGCTCTCGGGTGGAACTTTTCTGATGTTGCTGGAATAAGTCGAATGGTGGCTGGCCTAGGGCCCTTAGCCATGGTTCAAATCATTCCTTGGGATGTTGTGGAGAGGCTCTGGTCGGTGGTTCAAGCCCCAATGGCCAAAAGTCTAGCAAACGACACGGTGCAAGCGAAGTTGCTGCTGCTGGAATTTGACAGCAACTTGCTGTGTCGGTTCGGAGGCTCGTTTGAGTTCTTGGTTGGCTTTTAGCCTATGGCCTTGGACTGGACAGTGCCTCATTGAGTTAGGAAGGCCACGTTTTTGGCCGTTCGTGATTCGGATCATTTTTGAGGTCGTACGAGAATTTACGGTGCGATGTGCCAAATTGACTCTCGAAAGAGCGTTTCATGTTTTGGCCTCCATTCACCTAGATTTCGGCCCTCACCATTTTAGGAGCATAAATTCATAATTTTAAGTGTATTTTAATCATGACTATACGTTGGTTCAGTGTTGGTTCGGGTTGGCTCGGAGTCATGATTAAATACGAAGTCGTCGAGCGTCATTGTCGCATTTTTTTTACTTAAATTGCATAGTTGGTCAAGTAGAAGCTATTGCATATTTTTCATGGCATATTTAGGTTGCAGCGAGCTTGGGAACGATCCAATCCAGTTGGTAAAAATAATACAGGATATTTCATTATATAATTTAATTATATTATGTGCATGAAAATAGAAAATACTTATTTTTGAGATTTATGCGATATTGCTTGTGGTCAATTCACTATTTTGGGAGCACTATTTACTCGCTCGCCAGTGACCGATCAGTTCAGTTTGGTACCACCCGGTCGCCAGTGACCGGTCAGTTCAGTTCAGTTTGATACTCCCCCGGTAGCCAGTTACCGATCAGTTCAGTTCAGTGCAGGGGCCACATGCGTAGACCATAATCTCAACAGAAAATTATTACCAGTTATTTTAGTACAGGGCTCCAAGGAGCAACATTTTTACTACGATTTTAATTCAGTCATGCACATATTATAATTGCTCAGTCCAGGTTATTTTCAGTATGCCCCATGACATGATATTTTATCCCATGCAAAATTTTACTAGTATTTACTCGTTACCTACGATATATGCATGCTGAGTCTTTAGGCTCACTAGACTTGATTGTTGTAGGTACTGATGAGGTCAGGGCCGAGGGCGAGGACCAGTGAGCCAGCTTGGGTCAGCAGTAGTGGCACCCGAGGACCTCAGTTCAGCATTTATTATTTTATTTCTCAAACAATTTTTATCAGTTGTGGGATACTCTTAAATTGTTATTTCGCAAATAAATCTTTTCTTCCGCTGCCATTTTGAATATCAAACTTTGTTTATCGGTTTATTTATGAATGAGGCATTTTGATTATTTAAAAAAAAAAAAAAAATTTTTAATTTTTCGCAAATTTTCAAGCAAGGAAACATAGGCCTTCACATTATGGTTAACAAATCAAATCCAATAAATGAGTGAAACCTCATTGATGAACTCAAAAATTGACACGGTTGATGGACAACATAACAAAACGGTCATAATTTTATCAATTTACGCAATAAAATGGAATGGAACGTGGATTTTATTTATAGTAATTTACATTCATGACAATGTAAGGTAACATTTTCGATTTCTTATTTGTAAGAATTGCAATTGAATTATAAAATTATTAATCAAATTTTAATATTGGTATCAAAACTAAAAAATTGTTAAATTTTCAGTTTTTGGGAGACATTAAGAATTTGATTCATGTTTCAAATGTATTTTAAGGTTTAGACAATGGCTTTCTATATTTTATATCTCCAAATCCATATTATATTAGATATTATTTATATTATTATATTTGGTGTTCTATTGCTTTGCACTTCATTTGTGATTTTTTAGGTGGGAATTTTTTGGAAAAAGAGATAATAAAAAAATAGGGTTATAAAAGGGATATAATTTATCTACCTTTTAACAAAAATCATGTATCATATGTGAATTTAGATATTAAAAAAACGCATTTTAAACTATATTTATATATATATACCTACATAAAAGTGAATTAAAAAAATTAATTATGAATTAACAACTTCACTTTTATTTTACTTTATAAAAAAACAAGTTAGGGATATAACCATGAAAACAGAATTTCATTATAAAAGGAAAAGTAGTAATATTGTAAATCCTAATTAGTTAAATTCAATGTGCAGTTAATTGAATGATAATTTAATCCAATTCATTGTTTTAAAGTCATTTATCTTCCTATCTTACTATATAATTATTGAGTAAAAATCATTTCAAAACAAAAATATCATGCAAATTAGTCATTTTATTTGGTTTTTTAGTCATTAGATGTTTTCTTATTTACTAAAATAACAATCACTTTATGCTTTTTGATTATTTTTTTTTATCAACAAAAATTCACTCACTTTTGAAAAATAATAAAATCGATGTATTATCCATTGTGTTTTGATAACTATTTGTTTACGAGAACTTTATATTTTTTGTATTTTTTTAATTTTACAAATTTTTTTGGTTTTTGATATTTAAAAAAAAAACGTACTAGTATCAATAATAATGGTTTGAAGATAAACTCCATCAAAAAAATAATAATAAATAAAATAACAGAAAGTTATTAAAGAAATATTACATTGTTCAGTGTTTTTTTTTTCTTTTTAACATTCTTTGAATATTTGGTCGATTCTTAACCTTCCCACTGGCCATAAAAATACCTACCACGTGTGGACAATGAGTAGGTCCAATGCTTATCTTTGTCATGCGTGAATCCAGATTTTTCCGCTACATCTTCTTCCAAAAAATCTTGACTAGCTAAAAGATGGTGGATGCTGCTGCAACAATAGCTTTGGAAACGCTGCGTGACCTATTCATTGAAGAAGTGAGGTTTTTATCAGGTGTTGAAGGTCAGGTTGAGGATGTTGCGAGGGATCTTCAAGCGATGCGCGGTTTCTTGAAGGATGCCGACAAGAGGCAGGACAGATACAACTCAGACAGCGTGGGTAAATGGGTTTTAGAACTCATGGATCTGGCTACAAGAGCTGAGGATGTTCTTGAAAAGTATGCTGTTGAAGTTGCATCAAAGAGAGGAGCCAAGAACTTGAAAAAAAGGCTCAAAAGACTCACTTGCATATTGGGTGAGTGTTTGGCTATTCACGAGATAGGGAAGGAGGCTGGAGGTATTATGTCCCGCATGGATAAACTCACCAAAGATCTCGTTTCTATAAGTAATGGGGATCAGGGGTCATCAAGTTTCGAGTGCAATGATGATCAACGATTGCTAAGACAGACATACGGTCATGAGATTGAAGAGCACTTCGTTGGGATGAAAAATGACATAGACCTTCTCGTATTGCGTATGAAAAATGATGATAGGTCATCTCGAGTGATTTCTATATGTGGGGTGGGTGGTTTGGGGAAGACGACTCTTGCCAGAAAAATTTACCAAGACAAGGCTGTACTCTTCTGTTTTGAAGCTCGTGCTTGGGTTTGCATTACGCAGAAATTTCAAGCAAAAGCTGTTTTCCGAGAGATATTGAGGCAACTTCTTTCGGGAGAAAACAATGAACGAGTGATGAGAATGGAGGAAGTGGAGTTGGTGACAGAACTATACAATATACAGAAACTGAAGAAGTGTTTGGTGGTTCTTGATGATATATGGGAAATGGATCATTGGGATATCTTAAAGAAAACATTTCCGCTTGCGGAGTCGAATTCCAAAATTTTGCTCACCAGGCGAAATCAAAGGATTGCAGACACAGAATTTGTCCACAAACTAGAATTCATGACAGAGGATGAAAGTTGGGATCTGCTTCAAAAGATAGCTCTTCCTCCCATCCATGAATCTGAAAGTTAGTTTTATTCTGTTGGTTGATTCTTGTATCCAGATTTTGATTTCTCTTTTTTCATTCCTTGATGCCAATGCCGAATTCATATGAATGTATCTCTTTTTCCACTCGATTTCCTTGCTTTCACCTATATGCAATAAAATAAAAACATGATTACAATTACGAATAATAATTTAAACCATTAAAATTCTCCTAATCTTTAAAATTTGGCTCAAATAAATACATCAATATATAAAAACATCAAGACTACATACGAAGAATATTTCATTTTAATTCTCAAAACATCGAGATGTTGACCAACAATCTGATCTCTACCCTTGGTGTTTCAAACGCTTCAAACTAGAATCAAAGATCTTTATCAGCTCAAGATTAAGGTGATATTAAGATAATCTGGTGAAACTAATTTTAAGTGGTCAAATTACAAATATAATCTCAAGTGGTCCAATTCAAGATAGACTTCAATAAAATCAAAACAATCTTATCGGTACAAATACTTGATTGTCTACTTTTATCTGTCGCCTTTTTTTTAGTACTTGGAAACAATATGAAATTGTTAGGGTAACCTGTTCTTTTAGAATATGAAATCATGAAAGATCAAATAGCCTTATTGTATTTTATAAGTTATATTTAAAGATTTATCGAACCTGTTATTTGTTTATTGTTATGTACCAATGACATCCAGATAGAGATTGATTTGTTTTTGCCAATTTTGCACACAGCTAACTCGAAACAGTTTGAGGCTATAGGAAGGGAATTGGTACACAAATGTGGCTGTCTACCCCTGGCTGTATCTGTTATTGGTGGAATTTTGCGAGGACAACAATATTTAGGGGACTGGAAAAAGGTCCTCGAGAATATGGATTCGCACCTGAAGCATGGGAAAGGTGTTCACGCAACCGATAAAAGGGTAGAGCAGGTGCTAAACTTGAGTTACAACGTATTGCCTTACTACCTGAAGTTATGTTTTCTGTATTTAGGATGCTTTCCGGAGGACAAAGATATACATGCTGAAGATGTTTATTTGATATGGATGGCAGAAGGATTGGTTTCATCGTGTGATGAAGGGCGAAATGAAACTCTTTGGGATGTTGCTGAACGTTATCTAAATGAGTTGGCAAGCAAATGCATGGTTCATGTGAAATTAGTGACTGATACAAGAACATTTGAGAGTTTTAAATCATGTTGCCTTCATGATTTGGTGAGAGATCTATGTTTGTCAAAGGGAATAGAAGAGGAGTTTTTCGAGGTCATGGATTCTCAAAAGCAATGTGGTTCATCTCATGGAAAAATTCGAAGGTTAGCAATCAATTTAGGCGATGTCGGAGCTTGTAGTGTTGCACAGTTCAAAAATGCAAACTTGCGATCTCTTCTATTTCTATGCAACGGGGACATAGGATTTTATAACAGTACAAACATCTTGCAAAATCTACTCAGCGACGCATTGCTCAGATCTCTCAAAGTCTTGGTATTGGAAAACTGCAAGTTTGAGGATGGAAAGTTACCTCATGCTGTGAGAAAACTAGTGATGCTCAAGCATTTGAGTATAAGACATAGCCTCTGCGATGAAGTACAAGAATTCGTCTGCAAACTTCCATGTTTACAATCAATGGATCTGCGAGCTGAAATATATATTAAGTTACCAAATTCGATTGATAAGATGGGACGATTGAGGCATCTCTTTCTGACACAGAACGTGATAGGCAAGATTGATGGTGGGAGACTAAGACTCGATGGCTTAACGGAATTGGAGACATTGATTGGGTTCAATAGTGAGATCTTTAATTCTAAACATCTCCTCAAATTAACCAATCTCCGGCGTTTTCGTGGGTATGTTATTGGTATAGAAAGCTTTTCTGTGGTTGTTGATCACATAACTAAACTCAAGGATCAGATTTGGGAGGCAAGTTTAGAAATTTCTATGACAGATTTGACTTCCGAAGAAGGTTCACTTCTCATTGATTCGTTAATGCATTGCCCACTCAGTTATTTGAAAATTGATGGGGAATTGAGCAGAATGCCGAATTGGGACCCTCAGGTACTCCAGAATCTTAGCACTTTGATCCTTTATCGTAGTGTAATTTGGGAAGATCCGATGGAAATATTACAACATCTTCCCTGTCTACGAAGACTTCATTTGTTGTTTGAGGCATTTGTTGGCACAAAAATGGTTTGTCGGAGTAAAGGATTTCCTCAGCTCAAGAGTCTTGAACTTGGGTTTTTGACCAATTTAGTGGAATGGAGAGTAGAAGAAAAGGCGATGCAAAATCTGTCAGATCTCACTATCTATGAATGTCCGGAATTGATGATGATCCCAGAAGGAATGATTTTCATGGCTTCCATCACAAACCTGACCATTTTGGAAATGCCCAGGAATTTCATTGAGCGGTTGAGAAGAGAAGATTACCACAAAATCAGTCATATACCATTCATTGATTTGGGAGAACCTCATTGCTGCCCTCTTTGATTTTTTTACCAGCCAGCTAGTTTTCTTGAATAAAGGAAACTTCTCATCCAATTGGGAATTGCATTCCATAGTTACTCCATTGGATGAACGAAAGCAGTGATCATTATCCGAAAAATAAAACATTGAGACAACATTCACTTTCTTTCTTTTGACACACTGCTGAAATTTTGTGTTAGAAGAGGAAAATCAATCCTTACACTTTTATCAATAACCATGGTGTGGAGTTATTTCACAAACTGGATCAACAAGAGAGGAGAGCTAACTCAATCTTGAAGCCAGAAATACAAAACGGATACATGATCCAAACGTGTATTACAAGAAGTAATAACTAACATATAACTGCTATATGGAAAACAAGTAGACGAATTGATGTTCTATTCTTAAAATCGCGATTCTTTGTAAATGTGAACAAAATAGCACTCCCAAATTCATGATAATGCTGCTCATTCAAAATGTTCAAGGCTTCCCAAGCAAGGTTGTCTCTGCTATCATGGATGTAACAACGTACGGGTCCATATTCGAAGCTGGCCTCCTGTCCTCGAAGTATCCTTTGCCTTCTTTCTCAGTGTCTCGACCCACACGGATGGAAGCACCGCGGTTCGCAACCCCCTGTCCGAAACAATGCCAACGAACATTAATTCGTTTGATTTTTTGTGCATGTAATATACAGTATACGATACTAGAATGTGTTATTTTACCCATTTGAAGGTGTTAATGTCTGCAGTTTCATGTCTTCCTGTGAGACGTCGCTCGTTGCCTTCCCCATAGGCAGCAATGTGCTCCTTGTGCCTCAGTCCTAGCTTTTCAATAGCCTTCTTGATGACTTCAAATCCTCCCTCTTTCCTCATAGACTTCGTGCTAAACCAACATTCATCGACAGAGATTTAGTACGAATTAATTAGAGATTCATTACAAAACTAGAAACATTACCTGTAATTAGTGTGAGCTCCAGCTCCATTCCAGTCGCCCTATGCAAACAAATTAAAGAAACCATGTTTAGTGCTCCGATTGTATTTCATATCCAATGAAAATTCGGTGGGGGAAAGGTTTTACCTGAATAGGTTTGGGATCAAAAGATAGCACAACCCCAGCAATCTCAGTGATCCTCTGTTCAACAGAAGAATAGACTTTTCAACATGATCATCGTGTCAATCTGATGGATATCTTTCACTTAACGGGAAATTTATTACCTCGAGAATGTAACGAGCAATCCACACCTCATCAGATGCAGCAATGCCAACAGAGGGTCCAACTTGGAATTCCCACTGATAAAGCAGATACAGAACACGTATACACAAACTTCAACACTTACTTAAAAGGTATGTATAGAATAAGAGGTGTTGGACGTTTACCTGGCCAGGCATCACTTCACCGTTGATGCCACTAATGTTGATTCCAGCATAAAGGCACGCCTTGTAGTGTGCATCGACTATATCACGTCCAAAAGCTTTGTCGGCTCCAACACCACAGTAATATGGCCCCTAAATTGCAAGAAAAGAGTGAAATGTAGCGGATGACAGACTATCCCACACCGGCTTCTCAGCAAATCGTGGTTGTATGTTAAGCTTCAGACTAGTATTTCAGGTTTGAATTATGCTATCAGGAAATAAGAAGGGCAATCATACGGGTGATAATCACCTGAGGTCCAGGATAACCACCAGTAGGCCATCCAAGAGGCCACTTAACAGTCTTTTGCAAAAGTGTGTATTCTTGTTCGATACCATACCTAAAATGAAAATTTTAAAAATAAAACAAATAAATAACAACAAACAGAGAAATTAGTAGAAAATTTCTGCACCAGAATGGAAAATTGGTACCATGTTTCTTCGGCTTGGACGTCCGGATGGCTGAAAATCTTGGCTGCATTATATCTCTTGTTCGTTGGAATCGGTTCGCCAAAAGGAGTGTAACAATCACACATGACCTGCAGTTGAGACACAAAATTATCACTATCTACACAGATTTGGAAGCTAACGGTAAGCAAAAATTTTGATGGTACAAGAAGTAACTCACTAATATGTTGTTTCCCCTCCTGAATGGGTCCTTGAATACGGCTTGAGGACTGTTTCATTGCATAGAAAAATGCATCATTTGTTGAACCTTTTCTAAAGAAACATATTATGACAAAACTGGAATAGTCATACTAAATGATGACTTCACTGTCTTCTCCTGGAGCTTGGCCTGTGCTCGACCCATCGTAGTTCCACTTGGGAAGTTTTGAAGGATCGGTAACTGGTCCCGGAATAGTCTGACAAAACCAAACAACTTGGCTCAATAACCTTAAATCCGTGACGATAAACTCAAACTATTTGAAAATGTGATGATTTACATACCCTTGCTTTACTCCTGATGTCTATTCCAGAGCCACCAATCCTGCATATATTTGACACCACACTTTCGCATTAGCAATCATTGGATTTCGGAATAAGAAGGTTACACATAAAATACATATTGGATTATTTGATGACCCCTGACAAAATAGATAGGCTAAAAACTAGATGTGATCCTCAGATGTTACATTTGAACACAGTTTTATAAAAGACACTACTTCATCCGATCAAAAATGATACTGCTGTTAGACTAGATTTGGTCTCTCATGGAATAGAGCACCATGAATTTGATAGAAAATAAACATAAAACTAACCCTTTTTCTATTTTCTAAGCGCATTGAGAGAGTGATTGCAGCTTCTAAAAAATTTATTAATTTACAAAGAATAATTTCTTTTAAATCACCAGGAAATTGTATATCGAAGAATAACAACTTCCCAGTAGGCCAGAATAATATAATAGAATAAATAGAAAATATGCAAGGGCAGCCAGCCCTCGAGCAAAAATAAAAAATAAAACTTTTAACCCCCTAATTACATTGAATCGTTGTTTAGGCTAGCCGGACCAGAGCCCCACATAATTATGCATTCTCTGCTACGAGAAGAACAAAATGGATAGACATAAACCAAAAAACCATGACTTTTTCAAATCTTACATGTTAACTCCAGTAAACAAGAAACTGTATATTAGCCAATATATACTACGTAGCAATCCATTCAAAAATATTTGTGCATGTCTGTGGATATAAAATCTTTCCACCAGAGTGAACTAACTATAAACTTGTTCAGGAATCAAAACAATACAAAAATGGTGTAAACAATGACAGCATAACACTCATTCTGCTTCAAAACTCTTATGAAAACAAACAAAGCCAACGAAAACACGATGATCCCAACGAATGCGGCAGAAAATACAAAGAGAACGCAGCGTTGGAATGGCATAATGGAAGAGGCCAAGGTTAGAAACCCCGGCCCCGTTGTAACCAAAAAAGTAGAAAGAAAACACTGACCAGATATATTCTGCAATGATCTTATCAGTGCATTCTGAGAGGTTGAAGTTGATGAGATCCGAAAGCAACGACATGCTTCAAGAATATCAGCAAATTCTCTTCAAAAAATAGATTTTTTGGATTGGAATGTATCAGTTTCAAGAGGCACAAGCCGTTTTTATAGTGGGAAATCAGCAGTTGCTGGTTATATTTTTGGATTAAACATTTTTCTAAATTGAATAATAAAATTTCAAATTGAACAGTGTTGGTTATATATCAATGCAAACACTGAAGAGTAGATTTTTTGACAGACCTTGTTGGGGAATCTTGAATTGGATTCTCAACCGGCACTTGTATAATAATATAACTTATTTTTTATATTATTATTATTATCTATTATGTATACACCTATATACACACACGTATCAAATGATCTCAAAGATTTATATATGTGAGATGGATCGATTAATATTTTTCACTTAAATTAGCATATATTACACAATATTTTTCATAACATAACTAACTTCATAACATAACTAACAAAATAAATAAAACGTTTGCAGTGAAAAATAATATTTTTGACATAAAAAAGTAATATTTTTATAGATCAGGTCGTAGATGTGTCTCACAAATTTGATCAATAATGAGATATCTCGTACATGTTTTGTGTAATTTTTTTTTTATAAATATGTTCTCACGAAATTAGAAAAGTTCATGATCTCCAAAAACAATTAAAAAAATATTTGAGTAAAAATAAAATAAAATATATAAAAAAATTAAAACACAAAACCATTCAATCAAATAATAGAACAAACAAAAAACTATTTAAAAATATTTATAATTTACACAAGTCATAGGCAATGGACTAATTTTTAAAATTTTAGAACTTCAGTTTCTTCCTCTGTACAAGATTCTTTACTTGTTGGCTGAACTGTCAAAAAGATAACAAATGCATGAAATAATAGTGGATCAATCTCAAAGTTGACTTGGATTTTATTCAAATTTTTAAAACTGCTCAACAAAAACGATGTCTTTATCAAGTTTTAATTTCATGCATTAAAAATAATCAAAGAAATTTTTAAAAAATATTATTAAATAACACAATTTCTCCATCAATTATTGCCAAAACAAATCGACGTTTTACCTAAACATAGAGTGACGAGTTCAAAATCAAAAGTAATTATTAAATTAAAGACAAAAATTTATGTGAGACGGTTTCACGGATCGTATTTTGTGAAACAAATTTCTTATTTGGTTCATCCATGAAAAAGTATTACTTTTTATGCTAAGATTATTGTTTTTTTATTGTGAATATCGGTAGAGTTGATCCGAATAAAGATTCGTAAAACTGTAGAGATTACTTTAAATTAAGACATCTAGCATTTCATGAACTTGATAGATGTGGTCCTGATTGTCCCATTAATGTTATTAATTTCCCGACCAACCCTAAATTTTGTTGAATAATAATAATTTATACGATATTCTAAATTTTGACATCGATAAACATTTAATTTTTATTGTAAATAAAATTTAGAATAAACAAAAAATTATTGTAAAAAATAGTATATACTATATTATTTAAAAATTTTAGGCAATTATTTTTGTAAACATCCTTTACAATTAGACATATTAATCCTTTGTTAAATCGATTAAAAAAACTTAAAGACCTATCTATTTCCATATATCAAGATCTTATTTCTTTTAAAACAATAAAAATTGTGATAGAATATTCATCAATGGAATCTCATTCAACGAATATACACGTAAGAAGAAGAATATTTCTTCGTAATTTTATATATATAATTTACAAAAGTAAAAGTAAACGGCAAACTCATTTTTTGTTTGTAGAAAATTAAAGTCTCTCTTTGTGGGCTGAGATAATAATCTCTAAAAAAAATGCAAAACATAAGAAAACTTTTATCAGTTGGTTGTGATAGAATGGACTTAAAACATTTTAAAACATAAACAATCATTGGTTTAGTCTTAAGGGCGTGCTTGAGTTTGTGGAGTAAGTGAGTATTTTTTGGTCAATAGTTCGGAGTTTGATTTACCCTACCAATACATTCTCGGACATGTTTGACACACGTGATTTGCTCAGCGTGAGTTATCTGATTGACGTGGTTTTCAAGATATTGCGTTATCGAGCGATTATTTAGGACGTCTCAAAGAGTAGTAGCTGACGATTCTTACGTCATAAAATAATTAAAATAAATAAATAACCATTGTTTTCTAATATATAAGCTGTCTAAAAACAACATAATGTCATTATTCTAAGCTAAAATGAAATTAGCAGTTCTCTTATATATAAAAGTCCACATATTATAAAATGGCATGGAAGAAAAAAATTTAATTAAAAACCAAAATGCTTGAAAAGATGACCAAATCGATATAGCATGGAATGTTGTTCAAAAGCCATATGGGATCTGAAAGGACATCTTAAGCTGATCGTGAAAGGTTAACATTGACTTTTAAATATTTCAAAAATTAATTAATTAGTGCTCTTGTTATTAATTTGAAAATTTTACATCTTGTTCAAACTTGATATTCTAGTTGTTCGATGTATTTGTTTGTTTATTTAAATTAAATGTACAAGTTTCTTTTACCAAAAATAGTCGAGTTTAACCCATTAACAAATCTTAATACGGTAAGAGAGAAACTAATTGGACAACAATGTCAACATGACATCTATGCATTCTAGAATGCGACAAAGTCAATTTACCAATTACCAATCATTAAAAAAAATAATAATAAAACTAGATTAATTTGTGGTAAAGAAAGATAGAAATAATAGCTCCCCCAAAAATTCAAATTAGCTTTTACTATCATGTTTGTTAATTATTGGAATAGATATTGCATATAATAATTAAACCCATTCAAAGAAAAAAAAATTAAATAATTATGTTACGTTAGATTATAGGCATACAAATTTCTATTGTATTTAATAAATTATAACTCAATTAAATACTTAAAAATGGTCACTATCTCTATGAAAAAGGAGTCAAATATCTTAATAAAAAATGAAGTAGACTAATTGAGTGATGTAATGATCAACTTGTCCATAAATTAATTTTGGCATACTTCATTAATCACCATGTGAAGAAGACTAGTACAGTATTGATAGAAGATCGTGTTTTCTTCAACACAGCCTCGTGTATCTAAATATAATAGTAACATTTTAGTTCTCGACCATTCTTTTTCTGAAAGAAGCCTGATTCGATTTGATAATGTAATCAAATATATCTAAATAAATAATCACCTAGAAGATAAAAAGAAGACAAAATATTTCCACATATCCTAACAAAAGCAAATCAGAAGTCAATGATTTGGCCACGTGAAACATCAATAGCCACTTCACACAAATTGGGTTAGCTTTTCAAAAAACGTATATTAGAAAGTTAGCATAGACTCGAATTATAGGTTTTGTCTAAGCTAGTACCAGTCACACTGATCAGCCCTCCAACACTAGTTGCTCGAGACAGATTGGACAAGGTACCAAATTCAATCAATTTATCAACCAATCTCTTAGTGGGAAAATTTTGATGCGACTTAACCTCTTTTAAAAAGCATTTCTATGAAAAATATATACAAAATTTTCTTAAGTTTCATTTTCTCAAAAAAAATATATATTTAATATTATAGATGTCATGCTCATTCAGGTAAACAACGATGTAAGACAGATGCAGCGGGCAACCTTCATAGTTTTCAGAACATAAAACATTTAATAGATAAATGTAACATAAACTGCATAAAATGAGACAGCTCCATAGTGAAAATGACAAAAATATTCACATCTTGTGCTCCATTTATCAGTTGTCCCATTAATCAGAATAGATGAGAATACCCGCAGGTTTCTATGACACAATTTACACTTCAAAAAAGAACTGACTTGGATCAAGTTCTAGCTTGATTTGCATGGAATGCTCACCATTATATTCCGTAACGCTATTTGGAATCCCTGCAGATATTATAGTGCCACCGTTGTAGCCATCCATAAGCAGCTTACCAATTTTGGAACTCCATTCAGAAGAGCTGTACTTCTCGTTCTTCCTGTCATGAACAACTCGGTCAAAATAATTGAGCATTGTTCCAAGACCAGTGTTCGGTATCCAACCAAATTCTGTCAACACCCGAGCTTCTCCTTCTGTCAAATCTTCACCTACCTGTACATTATTTTGGCTTAAATCGTAAAGGCAAACTCGGTATTTTAAATCACATAGCTATAATCATCAGAGTGGCATTATCATGCTTTATGGTAGATATGAATGTAAATCATAATGCAGCCATTTCGAGAAGCCCACACAATCTTAAACAGCATATTAAGAAAAACACCAAAAGAAATTTTTACAAGTAAGCCAAAAGGCTAAAAGGCTAAAGGTATCCACATGAAGGTGCTGTTAATGTAGTAAAAGAACACATGTAACTAAGATACTTCTACTTTACATTTAACAACTTTAGAGATAAATAAAATACAACCCTAGGAGACATTCACACAAATAGCAAGGTTAAACTTGAAAAAAATGTTTGCTTTTGCAGGGTATAAGAAAACAGGAACTTGGATAAAGGTTGCAACAGCGCAAGAGTATGAAGAAACTAAAATTTAGACTGTCTAGAGAGGTCTTCTTATGGTCCTCTCTCTAGTACCATCGCTTCAGTTTATTTGCTGGATCTGATCATTGCCTGATCCTATAATTTTTTGGGCAGCTTTTCAAAAAAAAAAACAGCACTTGAATAGAAGGGCATTAAGTGAAATGTGGTCCTCTGCGTCCATTATTTATCCATTCCCTTTTCTCAATTTCTTCAGAAAATTATCATTTTTAACCCTATTTCCCTCGGTTCATAATTTAATTAATCTTTAGCCTTAAATGATTAATCGTCATATGCTGATAGACAAAAGTAGAAATAATAGATCCATCATCATCATAACACATTTCCGCTAGTTGCCAGGTCGGCTACATGGATATTAGTTCTCCAAACTAAGCGATTTTCTCACATGTCATCTCTTAAATCAAGATCTAATAAAACCCACCCCTCCTTCTAATCATTCCATTAACCTGTCGATCTAAGATATGTTGGATTCAGATCGTATTAGGTCTCCTCTTCAGATTACCAAACCATGTTAGACGTCTCTCCATGATCTTATCCTCTATGAGAACTACACCTAAATAATTTATAATAATTTCATTTCTAATTCTATCCTTGCGGGTTTTGCCACACATCCATCTTAATATATGCATCTCTACTACAGCCATTTTATGCATTGTAGTCATGTAGTGGCCCAACACCCCGAGCCATAAAGCATAGCTGTCGAACAATAACATAACATTTTCCTTTATATCTCGCAGACATTCTTCTATTGGATAAGACTTCTAATGTCATCCTTCATTGCATTCACCCTGCTTTAATCATATAATCTATATCCTCTCTAATGTACCATGTCTTTTGGATAATAGATCCTAAGGCTGCGTTTGGTAGATAGGATTAGGTAGGATTGATTAATTTATCACACTTTATCCTGCGTTTGGTACGATTTTTATTTATCCAGCTCAATCCCTCCTACAAGTGATTAGGTGGTATTACGTGTGATTAAATAATATCTCATTCCTCCGAAGGATTATTAATCCCTCCTCTATCCCTACTCTCTTTCCAATTTTACCCTTCTTCCTTCACCGCTATTGAACCACCTCGGCTGCCGGATCGCCGCCGCCGACCTCGCCGGACCGCCGCCGCCGACCTCGCCGAACCTTGCTGGACCGCCGCCGGACCTCGCCGCCGTCGCCGGAAATTCGCTGCCGCCGCCCTCGCCGGAAAGTCGCCGGACGCCACCGCACAGCCGTCGCCGTCGCCGTCGGACCGCCGCCATCGGAGTGGAAGAAGAAAAATAAAAGAGGAAGGGCAATTTTGTACTTTCATCAAAAATTTCAAAATTATCCAATACTTAAAAATCTTACCAAACATACTACCATACATTATATTTCTACAACAATCATTTTCTTTATCATTTACATACTAATCATTAGTTTATTTTATCCTGCAACCAAACGCAGCCTAAATAGCGAAAAGCTTCACATTCTAGGACTTCTCGACCTTCCATCTAAAATGGGTTACCCATTCATCTAGATTCAAGACCAAAATTACAAGCTATATATTCCATTTTTGAGCAACTAATTCTAAAACCTTTCCTCTCTAGAGCTTCACGTCATCTATCTGATTTTTTATTTACATCTTCTTAAGTTCTGTCAATCAGGTCAATATCATCTACAAACAACATACACCGAAGTACCTCATCTTGAATATGTCCCGTCAGCTCATCCATAACCAAAGCAAAGAGGTAAGGGCTTAAAGCCGTTCCTTGATGAAGTCCTAATGCCACAGTGAATTGTCCTAATGCCACAAGAAATTCACATGACATCCCTCCAACAGACCTAACACTAGTTAGGGGCATCTTCATACATATCTTTAATGATCTCGATAAAACATTGATGCCCATGTTTCCTTCTAAGTAGCCACCAGATTAATTCTCTAGGCAACTGGTTTTTTCTGTGCTGCAAATTCTACATTACCTCGGGATAGTACAAGGGACCGTCTATCAAAATTTATATTGCATAACAGCACACACCATTCACATCGTGCATGCTGAAAGCCACCAAAGTTTCTCATGCAAATAAGAGTTCCATAGATAAGCCCCAAACTATGTGGGAGTGCAACCTAAATAACAGAGAAGTACAAGGTTTCATGAGATAATCAGATACAACTTTTTAAGAGAAGGAGTCTCATCATGCTTGCACCAAATGTTAGGCGCTAAAAATTCTGTTATAATCTATAGACATTTAAAAGTGAAAATTCAAGATATTTTTTCACTGAATATGACTGGCAATCTAACTTCGATACTAATATTCATAAAGTCATTAGAGGCAATCAAGAAACAATGACAAATTTACCATGTAAAATTTCATAATCTGCGTCTCACTTACAACTCAAATGCCTCAGAAAGAAAGATGCATCATCAAATAGAGACATTAATCTATCCAGTTGAAGAGTTTTCAATGAGGAATCAGAAAAATAAGAAGATAAAATAACTGCGACCAAAACAAATGAGAAATGGGATCATGTTTTGTGCAAAAATATTGAAGATCGAGACCCTGTAACTTCACTATTAGCACCAACAATAAGTCCTCAGGCTTTCAATCACATTAGCACATACAAATCAAATTGTCGAGCCCAGAATAGTAAGCCAATCATAACACACTTCGGGTAGATCATTTTCGCATTAATTAAAAGTCAAATTTTTCTAGCAATAAAATACGATTTTATGTATAGCAATCACCATCAATGCTTTGTTCTCAAGTAAGGTAACCCTGCCGCAGCTGGTAAGCTTCATGGCAGTCACCAAACGTTTGATCTGCCAATGTATTGGTAAAGAAGCTGCCAATTCAAAAAAGTATGTTGCATAACCATATTCAGGGCGTTCAAGAACTATCCTGCAAGCATGAAAGTGTTGGTAAACCCTTCATCCATTCAGACATTGATAGAAACATTCTTTGAACAACTCAAAAACAATCAAAAAACCGATCAAACAAGAACTAATCTGACAAAATACTCAGCCAAGGAATAAATCCTTTTAGAAGAATAAAAACATTCAATCTTCTTGCCCTGGCATAAGCTAGCTCTCAACAGATACAAATAAGCTAGAATGTTTTTCCCTCCAACTGGTCCTGTATTATATTATTTCTCTTTCCAAAACCTATCCACTTTCCCAAGCCATTGCTTCTAGTCTATTCTTGACAATCGGGATAATAGTGTAGGCCCCATAGATCTAAGCCCGCTAGACATTTAAAGGACTCTTTTCTACAGCATAATTGCGACAAAGTTACCTGTTATGCCTTTCAAAAACAAAGATAAATGATTGGAGGTCTCGGCACCATCCCCATTCAACTGGCCAATTTCGAAACTGTAGATATCTTGCCTGTCGGAAAAATGAGGTGGTTAAGCGATCACCCAAAGAACATTGAATTAAAGACAGAAGTATCTGTTTTCATATTAATCTTAACTGCAGCTACATGGACGTACAATTTTCAGTAAATTTTTCTTTAATTTATCATAGAAGCTTGCCCACAAAGGTGGCCTAACAAGAAAGAAGTTAAAGGGCACGGAAGGTGTGACGTAAGAGGAAAAGTGGTTCCCAAAGCGACGATAAATAAAGTATTCAGAAGCCACAAATTTAATATTTATAGTTTTGTCCTATCTCAATTCAATTCTGTTTATTTCTGTAAAATTGTTAAATATGTGTATACACCTATTTTGGCACTCCTTGCATCAATGTTATTCTTGTTGCTCACTAAGTTGGCAACTCAATTTTGCCTGAAATATGTTTTGTTTCAGATGGATTAATCAAAAAAGATTAAGTGTATATTACGCACAATGGTAAACCAAAGACTTCTGGGAAGTGTAGATTTCACCACCAATTTCTGGCAAAGGTGAAGTCACCAATCAATCTGCATTCATTATAGCCTGCCTCAACTTCTTACCCGGCTGAGTGAGGCCCATTCCAATTATAGTCATCTAAATTGACAATGCCGCGAAGGTTTATGTTCCGTTGTTAGCCAGATTCTACTCCGCATCTTCCATGCCACAGCCATCTATAGAGTAACGAGGGGTTTTGCCTCTGCCACTTACCCAGAAAGGAGAATTCTCGCTTCTGTTCGCCCTATTGCAAATTTGTCTTAGCTATTCATTTGGCTGAGATGAGTTCACTTCGGTTTAAATTATAAGCTCTGTTCTGATTTTCCTCGATTCTATTTGACCTAAATTCAGTTACGATGTTTGTTGGACAAACTTCCAACATAAAATATGTCCAATTCTTCTCTTTTGCGCACTAAGTTTAGGGACTAATATAAAAGAGCCTTAAACGGCTATTCCCACAGCTTCCCCGATTCAAATTGGAACAGGGTTGACGCATAAAAAGGGGCAAAATATAAAAGGTACCATACCTGTTCCACAAGTGAGAATAAGCATGCCAAACAGTAACTAGCCTTCTCCCCCTTTCCACATCGCAAGGGTCCTAGCCTCAGCAATGATTCCCGCTGCATAAAAAGCTGTGGCACATATAACAAAATCAGACATATTGGACAAAACATTATGCAGCAATTAGTTCACAAGGCCAAAATCCAAATAGATATCGGCCATTTTAGCATATTATTTAGTACATATATTTCCTTGAATTAGATTCAGTTTTTTATATCCTTAATAAGTTTGAGCGGTAAAGTTACTGTTGCCAACAGCTCTGATCAATACCCCATCCATCATTCCAGTTTCCATCATGTCAATCATCATTTTCCATCTCTGCTACCATTCCATTATCAAAAGTAAAAACTTTTGTGCGATGTACATCTCATCATTGTATAGAAGGCAGTCCACTTGCAATTTCATTAACTTAGCAGAATCTAGAAACATCATCAATGTTTTACATGCAAATGGAACATAAAAAATAAAAATAAAAATAAAAACTTTTTCACATGGCATAGGCAGCCAACAGGAAGTTTGATAACCAGCAGTCCTAAATGTTCATGTAATTAGTCATCATGACAATCTGTGTGATTGAAATACAAAAAGAGAATTAAAACAAGCAACGCGGTGTTGACCAGTATGAAGAACAAGAATGTTCAACAGGTGGTAAAAAAATCATCCAACAGAAAAGGAACTTCACTAATTATAATTTTGTCACAACCTTTGATATAACCGCTTCAAGTTCTGAAAAGTTATCTTCGGTGGATGAATCATCTAAAGCATCTTTACTTTCCGATTCACCATAAAGCTTAATTTCATCAAGTGAAACGCCTTTTTCAATCAATACCTGCTCATAAGAAAAAAATAACCATGTACCGAATTTCAGAGGAGAAACATAAGTAAGATGCCCAAAGTACCTGAAGAAGTCCCGGAGCATCTTCTTCCATGGCAATTTCAATTGAATCCCTGAAATTAGCACAAAACATAGCAACATGAAACTTGACACGTCATGGATCAGGATATTTTGTAGTGTTTGATTTGAAAAAACCAAACAACCAACTTACGTGACAGTTTTTCGCCTTTTTCTTGGACGATTGACTTTCAATGACTGAATAGGTTTCGATGGACCAGTGTTAGAATTTAAGGCAGAAGGAACCGTTGTGCTCAGGCGTTCTGAATTTTGGTGAATGTTCATACGGGGAACATTTTTCGATGACAGCAACTTCATCCTGTCTCGGAGCAACATATGATCCAGCTCAGTTTCGTACAAATCATCAAGATTATCGACTTCTTCTTTCATGGAGACCAAGTGACTAAAGGACATATTTGCCACTGTCGTTACATTGAAACTCTCAAATTCATGGCAATTAGGTGGTTCAACCTTGATATTTGCCAACTTCTGTTTGGTTGAATCTTGAGCGGGGGTAATACTACCAGACAGAAGGGCCTTTCCGCAATCTGATTCGTATATAGAGCCTATTTTCTCAGAAAAGTTAATGCTGTCCTCTCTTTGAATCCCCAAGGAATCCCTTGCATATGGGACTCCAGTTTCTTCAGGAAAACACCCAAAAATGCATGAACAAATTTACAAGATAAATAACAGTAACCATATTTTATAGTCATGTACATCTCAAAAATTTGATTTACCAGGTACAGCAAGCTTTTGATGGCAAGAACTCAACTGCCCTACTCTTCCAGCACTTTGTTTGTTACCAGATTCAGAAACCGAGACTGATATTTCAGAAGAATTCTTCTGTGAAATTTGAAGGCAGCTATATCAAATTATTAATTCACAACAGAAAAAACTGAAACAAATTTATTCAGACAAATAAATAAATATTTTCATTTACCCCACTCGAGCCAGACCACAAGTAGTTTGATAAAAGAGGAACACCCAGGGGGGATTCAGTTATCGGTAATGGAGAAAAGGCCAACAAGACATTCCATTCCCAAAAAAAACTATGGTGCACCACAATAATGATTGTAAACAATCAACAGCTCTACACTTTTCAGTTTTCTCATTTTGTTCACAGTAAGTATCATAAGGGTGGTATTGTTTTAAGCCTGATACCATGGAAGACATTGTGTTCAATAAAATAAACAATACTCCTCCATTTTCAACCGATTTCCGGAAATTATTGCTGCATGCATACCAAAATGGCAATAGGATATGTACATATAAATAAAGAATGAGTTAGATGTAGAGAATGATCATCCTGGATTTGCTTGATTGCAAACTAGACCCAGAAATTGGCATTTATAGAATTCAGAAATTCAGTCAAGATTAACCACTGAGATTTTGTGAAAAATCTCCTAGAAGAAGTAATCAAGGAATTATAGTGCAACAAAGGCTTAATGCCAAATGCTAAAACATGAGGCACTCGAAGAATTGAATCTAAATTTTAAAATATGAATCCATATCAAGTAAACAAAGTGATACATACTACAAATGTTGGTGAAACATTTAGCTAAAAACTCAAAAACATCAAGGGCCACTTCAATTTATCACCGAATTAAAATACCTCCAGCTTTGACTGCAATTCCAAGGATTTGCTGCAAAATAGATTGAAAAAAGGATAGGCCATTTATGGAAGAACAAATAACATAAAGAGATCAGACAGTGAAAAAGAAAAATATTGATTAGATAAATCAATCCTGTGTCCAGTAATTAAACTTTTGTGGTATAAACTCTAAAAAGTACCGGTTCGGTCATGAAGGATATGCTCGACCATTAAGATTTGTTGGGCTTATTTCAACAAATTCAAATTACATTAGTGTTCCCCAAATGAAAAATGTGGTGCAAGTTCGGTTTGAACAATTCTCCATTTCCTTTTCACCTCCCTCACATTAATCCTATATACCAACAGGAAGAGTAATAACGCAATCTCATCGAGAGTTTTCTAACAAAAAATTGCATTTTTGCCCATCCATTATCAAAATAATTTGGTGGGAGGCGGTTTACCAAGATAAGATAAACCGCCAATTGTTGCGATTCCACAAACCATGTTGGCAGGATCACACTTTTTTTAAAAAAATGCTAACAGTGATTCTATTAACCACACGATAGCAAAGCCTTTTTATAAAGAAAAACCTTATTCGTGGAACCGATCTTCAGACTGGTCAAACCCTTCCTCTCGGCAGGCCTTTCTAAAAAAAATCAAATTCCTAATTCCGCTTAATCCATTCCATTAACGTGGTTAAAATGCAACTGCTTTGCTAAAAAACAATTTAATCAAGCATTTGACGAAGAGTACAATTACATTTTATAAGGTAAATGGATGAGAGATCTAACAGTAATGAACAAAAAAGAGAAACCTTGCAAGAAGCCACCTCAGTCGTTCCTTTAAAACAACATGATCAAGTTCATCACGAAATTGATCACTCGTCTCAGGGCCAAAATTAACTTGTTGGATCCCAGGCAATGAGTAACTGTAGCTACATTTGGTTGCTTGACTATCAACGCCTTCCTCAACCTTCACTGCAATAGGATATTTGAAAATGCAATTATTCGGGTAGCAAACTACTATCTTCTGAATGGACTTCGTCAGATGCTGTAGTAATTGGGAATTTCACACTTGATTCATGCAGTCACTTGCTCAAGTTTCTTGATTGTCACATTCACCTAGCTCAGCTAAATTTTGCAATATCAATATTTAGGAACAAGAGAGGAACTTTAAAATATGCAAATTCATAATATGAAACATTTTCTAAAACCACCTATTTTGAAAGAAGTTAGTTTCACTGTTTCTCCGATTTCCATGTGCATGAAACACTATACATGATCATAAATTATGAATTTTCAGAAGACAGTAATTTATTTTTAAAAAAAATCAGGATACAATTTAAATTTTAAATCCTACAGGCTGAGTCATATTATAAAATCTATTACCTGCATGTTTCTCTTGCCTCATAACTGTCTCAATCATCTGCTCAATACCAAAGTGACTTAATGTAAATATTTGAGGTATTAAAAAGAAAAAAAATCAACATACATCGTGATATTGAATGTGACGCGGAATAAAAATAAAGCAGACAATAAATTACAAGCTCACACGGTAGAAGTGAAAATAACATGATAAGAGTTAAGACATACTCACATACAGCACTCTATATGTTTGACAGGAATGATAAAGATGCAAATGGATGAGCTAAGTTTAGATTGATAAAGCCCGCAAAATAATAACTGGCACAGTAGAAAAGATAATCCCATCAAATCTCCATGTGATCGATCTCCATGTACATTTTCGTGTCTGTTAAATAAAATACTCAGCAGTCTGCCACAAAGACGAATAAGAAACCAAGGTTTAACCATATTTCTACCAGCAGCTAAGGTACAACGTGTGACAACACATAAGGCGGACTACAATAACAAACACAGAAACACTCCATCTCTTCCCCATAGGAAGCATCATATATATGAAGTAAAGGTTCCATTACAATTTCTAATAAATGGATCTCAAGATCTAAATAAAAATTATCTTTTACCATATCAATACACTGCAATTCCTAACAATGCTATTCAACTTGAGCTTCATCAGAACATGAGTTGTACTGAACCACACTCACGAAAAAGAAAAGGGCATACATAAAGAATTAGATAAAAAGTATTGAATTCTGCGCCTATGTATAGGGAAATCAACATGGAAAATCATAGACAAAGGGACCTGGGAATTGGAGTGCTTATTTCCCCTTTTTCTAGCCACAGAGCCAATTGTATTTCTGCACATGATAAACCCGGTTTCAAGAGCGTGACAATGATAATAAGAACGGCTGGAATTCGCAGGAAGAAATGACAAATGAAAACTAAGAAACGGGGCTACGAACGGTGTTAACTCCGGAATTTCACTCTCCAACTTAACGACCGAGTCGAATGAAATACTGTGGGTCGCCATCAACATCTTTAGCCTCTGTTTTAAAGGCACATGCTCGTACTCCTCCGACAACAACGCGCCACTGTTAACAACATTTTCAGAATGTGTTGCAGATTGAGCCATTCCCGGACGGAATGGAAGGTTTTCAAGAACTAAAAAAGAAGCTAGGGTTTTTTAGGATGCCGAGGGAGAGAAAAAATAGTGTTGCCTTGCCCTGCGGAGGTGCCGGGAAATCCCAGACTGACATCGCGCCCCTCCAACTCCAATTTGATTTTGGTGCCGATCGTTTGGTAATATTTTCCTTAATTATAATATATATATATTTAGATTTTTTTTAAAAAATATCTTTTATTAAATATGTTTAACCAATTTAATATTGTAGGTATAGTTTGGTACACTAGATAAGAGACGTTTGGTACCTCTTTAGAAAGTCTATGATAATATCATGAGCCCGTGATAAATAATTTTATATAAGGATAAAATATTTTTTTTATGAGATGTGATAATTTTAATTTAATGATAAAAACACTGCAAAAATTGCCCTCAATATATAAAAATCTTAAACCCTATCGTTCTTTCATTTTACCGCCTCATCAAATAAATATTTTATTTATTTTTATATATTATACAATATGATAATTATATAAATGAACTCGAGATAATTATATAAACGATTTTTATAAATATCAATAAAATTATTAGTATCAATTGATTAACCTTAAAAATTGATATTTGACTTGACTCACAAAATCAAGGGCTCAATTATCATATTATATAATATATAAAATTAGGTAAAAATAAATAAATCATGCAAACATTGTCGNCACTGCAAAAATTGCCCTCAATATATAAAAATCTTAAACCCTATCGTTCTTTCATTTTACCGCCTCATCAAATAAATATTTTATTTATTTTTATATATTATACAATATGATAATTATATAAATGAACTCGAGATAATTATATAAACGATTTTTATAAATATCAATAAAATTATTAGTATCAATTGATTAACCTTAAAAATTGATATTTGACTTGACTCACAAAATCAAGGGCTCAATTATCATATTATATAATATATAAAATTAGGTAAAAATAAATAAATCATGCAAACATTGTCGGCGCATGAACAGATAAAAAATATGAACTCAAGCAACAACTTTGAAATTATAAAATTTATTATGATAAGATTAATTTTGTCACTACAATCGAATATATAAATTTAATCACTATTATTAAAATCATACCAAACATTAAATATAATATCATACATCTTATTTATCCTTAACTTATCCTTATATTATATATCATATGTTTATCCTATCATGTGTACCAAACTATGCCTATAAATATATTATCTATATGTATCCTAGTCAATACTATGTATAGAGAGTATTTTTTCCCTATCCACGTCTGATCCATATCTGATAAAACAATGCTAAAGGTACAACTAATATATCGTTACATCAATTTTTACAATCATTATATCGCGAGATTTTACTGTTATATCGCGAGATTTTGCATTTAATTTATAGTGAGATTTTGACAAATTGAATTTTCGCATTGAATTCTTTGTGTTGTACAAATTGATGTACAAATATGGATGTACATGTAGCATCACTCATCTGATAATAATCAAACAAAAACTTGTGTAAGACGGTCTCACGGGTTATATTTTGTGAGACGGATCTCTTATTTGGGTCATTCATAAAAAAGTATTACTTTTTATGCTAAAAGTATTACTTTTTATTGTGAATAAGATGATATTTCGGGGGATGTATCATAGGACATCACCACACCCCCTCAAGATGATACCTCGGGATGTATAATAGGACATCACCACACCCCCTCAAGAAGTTGGGCTAATGTCAACACTCGTTCCGATTTATTCACCTTATCCATGAAGTCGGATCGATGAGTTGAATGAGAAGATACTATGAGAACTTGAAAGTGTATAATAATATCCCTTCAAGTAACTGTGATGTGGCAGGACAAATGAGTCAGCCCGATAATCGATAGGAACAAAATAAACAAATATACACCCATCCATGCCAGGCCGAGAAAGTGGCAAAAAACTTGTGTTTGACGAGGGGTCGAATTAAGATAATAAATATTGAAAAGCATAACACTCCTTGAGGCTTGATCAATACAGTCATCAAATACTAAATAAACAATCAAATGATCTCTCATGCTAAGTTGATAGTGAATAAGAAGTCATGAATGGCTATAATGCTCGGTAAGATCTTGTGAAAAGATGTTAAGACCAACATAACACCGAACATATATAAGAAGTATGAGATAATACAGATTGCTTCAAGCAGACCATAGAGATCCGAAGTGGTAGTTTGTTCCTGAGACGACCATGATCAAGATTCTGGACAGAAATATAATATGATATAGTGATGCTCCGAGACAATATCAAGTAAATAATCATAGATGAAGACCTAGTGAAATCCGAGCTCAAATAAAGAGCTGTATAGAACAATCTGCGAGGTGTCAAGTGCGACGTAGGGCTTACAGAGTGCTGGATAAGGCTGGGCTTGTAAGATAACCTACATACTCCAGATCACCCACATCGTGTAAAATAAGATAAAATCTAAGTTACGGGCACCTTGGGGTTGCCAAGGCACCTGAGCTCAGTACCCGACCGAGCTCCCCATCTCCTCTGCCGAATCTCCCACAGGTAAAATAAGAAAAAGTATAAGTCACGGGCACCTTGGGGTTTCCAAGGCACCCGAGCTCGGTGCCGAGTTTTTGCTTGTTAGAAGCCTTCTTCAGTGACTGAATTTGCTGTCTGCAATCCCAATGTGATTTATTCGATTAGTACTTTACCTTGATTCCTAAGAAAGGAGGAATGATCGAGACTTGAAAGAGAATTTGGTCATGAGTAATGCGGAATGTCTACTTTGAACTGGAATAAATTTTATGTCTGGTTTCACATATTTTAAATTATGCAACGGAAGATATGCATTCTTAACCCAATGCAGAGATTTTATCGCAAACACGAGAATTCTTCTATGATTAGTCATATTTTTATGCCTAGTTGTTCTCTCTCAATTTTATCTGTTTTGTTTTTGGGTCTACAATTCCATTTCGCCTGATAACTTGTACTCATAATCATTTTTATTTTCACGTACTTCAAATTTGTTAACTTGTCTGTAGAAAGCATAAAGTCTATTGAATCATTACGCCAAGGATAGGTATTACATTTGTGGGGGATATTAACTAACTTTTATTGTCATCTTTCCTTTTCTAATCTCCCAATTTAATCTCCCAATTCTTACGGTCTTGATTCTAGATTGGAGATCGGTTCCGGAGTAATGATGACGATGAACCCAATACAGTCTGCAATTGCCTCTTCGGGGATAGATAGAATAATGGTGGTTGTCATGAGGTATGAAATTATGTTTTGCTTTTGCCATTTTCTTTTTTATTTGAGTTTCACTTTTAAAGAAGTCCTGGAACTGCTTTTGCATGTTTCGCTTGGAATATTAGACGCTGTTGAAACTTCTTCTTGTTTGTTTTTTTAAATTTATATAAACAACTGGTACTTCTACTCTCAGTTATTGGTTCCGTAAAATTATCAGGGATATGGAAGGAAGCCTGTCATATGGATTTTTTTTTCCAAATTTTGATTATTGTTCTGATTGAATATGTGCTGATTCTTGGGCTTGGGATCATTTTTTCTCTCTACATTTAGGTATCTTGGAGGAATCAAACTAGGAACTGGAGGACTAGTTAGAGCTTATGGAGGGGTTGATTCAGAATGCTTGAGAAATGCCCCAACTTGTGTAGTAAAATGCAAGAATTAAACTACCCATCAATAGCTTAGTGTTTTTTGTTGGAGATTTAATAAACTAAATCTATTAATCATGTGACTAAATCCATATATCACACCACGCCAGGAATTCATGTCGAATTATCAGAAAATATGAATAACAGTAAACACATACCAGAATCCATTGATAGATCGAGCGTCAGAGTTATGGATCTTCCAAGACAACAGAGAATCGACCACCTTATTCTTGCCTTTGATGGGAGAAAGAGAGAGATCTAGAATACGTGTGCCGTATGTATTCTGCGTTATATTCTCTGTGCCTTGGGGACCATAACCTTATATAACCTTAGCAGTCTTCAACCCATCATAGAAGACCTAATTGGGCTGGGTTTCTACACATAAGGTGGATCATACCAATTTATTTAATACTTTGTAAACCCATAATTAATTAGATCGCTTTATTGGGTCCTTTATTAGATAGCTTGTCCATGTACAATTAATTAAATTATGTGAACCCACAAAATAATTCCAACAATCTCCCACTTGGGCCACATAAGTTATCCGGATATTGTACATGCAAAAACTGGATTGAGCTCTTGCTATCTAAACCAAAATATTCCTTAACAATCTGGTCTATCAATTATACTAATATTGAACCAAAGCAGTCATCGCTACATTTAAAATCACTAGACCCATCAATGATCACAATATTAGCATAATCAATAACATATATCAAGTATGGATGTGTAGCATGGAAATACATAAATGTGATCCAAGAATAAAACATGTATTTCCAACTGGTCCTCCTAATGACTCAAAGAGTCCAATAACAGACTTTCAACCAAATGCTAAACCGCAATGAAAGTCATCACTTTATTTCAGAGTAATTCAAATAAACTTTAGTCTGTATAGAAACTTAAATCATGTCAAATGAGTCAACGCATAAACTGAATACAAACTCACACTGTACAGGCATATTAATTATATGGACAACACCAATGTGTGTCATGTGCCCAAAAATCTTGGGTGGCCAACCCATGACAAACGCATCCGCAATATAGAGTTTGCAATAACATGTTCAATTGACACACAACCACTCTGAATTATTTCCTTCCAACTAGAAACTTTATGTCAATATCTTTTGATTTTGACAAGTTTCAGTTGTTCTTTAAATATAATATAATAGCTTTATTATCACAATTGATCCTCAATGGTTTCTTAGACCAATGATCATTACCGATGATAAAATTCCGCAACTTTATTCGGAGTCCAAATATCCAACTATTTCCAAATGTCAGATTTTCGATGTGTGAGCATAAAATCTTTAGTTCATTTCATGTACCGCATAACCCGATTAATGATCCAGTGTCGGGTTTCTTAAAGATCTGCCCAACATTCCAATGATGTTCACAATATCTAAAAATGTTCTCTATAAAACCGAATGAGATTACCACATGATAAAACCTATATCACCACATATGTGGACATAAACATCAATATATTCTTCTCAATGTTGACTTTCCAATTTACTCACTCCCACTAAAGTCAACATACGAAATTAATTTGCATTTAATTTCAAAATTTCATGCATGCATAATGTCAATGTCATTTAAAATATTGATGTTCAATTTATCAAGCTTACCAATCAAAGAACTCATACCAAACATATTTGAATTTCGAAAAATTGAAAATACCACATGAATAAAGAAAAAACTTGATTTGTCCAAACATGAAACTAAAATCAAATTTCGTTTTTTTTTTTTCAAATTCAAATAGCAGAAAAAGAAAAATCTCAGTTTCTAAATTAAGCTTTTAAAACACCAACAATTTTATTGTCATTTTACATAAGATGTATCTTTCACCATCAGTTGGCAACCGGCTCCTTAGGCAACCCTTTATTTGCACGCCAATTGACGTATTTGGGACAATTCTTATTTACATGCCCATCAGTCCTTTTGCAAAAGAAACAAGTGATCAATTTATCTTGTTTCTGTTGCTCCATATGTTGTGAAGTCCCAGAGTTTCCTTCCTTATTGCTCCATTTCCTTTTCTTATTGATGCAATTACCTTGATAGTTAGACGCCAAGTGAGCACTTTCAATCACATCTTGTTTCAATCTCTCCTCCTTCTGAACGCACTGCGCAATAAGCTCATTCAAAGTCCACTTTTCCTTCTGGGTATTATAACTTATTTTGAATTGATTAAATTGCGCAGGCAGAGAGATCAAGACTAAATGCACGACTATGCCTTCCGACAATTCCAACTTGAATGCTTTTAGTCGAGTAACAAGATTTGACATTTCCATTATGTACTCCTTTATGTTCCCTTTCTCTTTGTACCGCATTGAGACAAGTTTAGTCAGAATAGTACTTGTCTCGACCTTTTCGTTTGCAGCGAAACGATATGCTATTTGAGTAAGGAACTTTTTGGCATCATTTTCTTCAGGAATTGCACCCCTTATAGTATCTGGAATGGAATGTTTCATAATCATCAGACTCATGCGATTTGATCGCTCCCACTTTTCCAAAGAACCCTTTTCATCAGCAGTTCCTGAATTGGTCAAAAGTGTGGGGCGATCTTCCCTTAGCGCATAGTCCAAATCCATGCAGCCGAACACTATCATAACATTCTCTTTCCATTTCTTGAAGTTTGAGCCATTAAGTACTGGAATGTTGTTCAGATTGGCAGATATAGAAGATGCTATAACAAAGTAGAACAAAAAAAAACTCACAATAAAATATAGTCCATGCATATATTTAAATTAAATAAATCACAAAATATAAGCATGCTGGTGGTGGGCCCATAAAAAAAATACCTAGCACAACAATGATATTTAATCTTTGAACAAAAATAACAATTTGTAAGTGGTACCCTCAAATATCATGGTTATTAAATATTGATAATAAATCCGGCCAACAATATGTCTTTCTTTGGACCGACAATTGCATGCATGGATAAATCCAAAATTATCACATATTTATTACCACATATTTGCTAAAACTTGGCCAGAAAATGACCTTCTTTTGGGCCGATCATTTTCCGCATAAATTTAACACAATTTAATATCATATAATGTGTCTACAATCTGGCAAGAAAATAATCTTCCTTTGGGCCGATTAATTTCTGCATAGTTTTGACACGCTTTAAGACCATATAATTATGTACTTATAATCTGACCAAAAAATAACCTTCCTTTGGGCCGATTATTTTCTACATAGATATAAACACATTTTTTTTTTATTAAGCCTGCAATCTGGCCAAAAAATAGTCTTCCTTTGGGCCGGCTATTTTTCGCATAGATATAAATGCACTTGAAGAAGATATATTGAATCTAGAATCTGACCAGAAAATAATCTTCATTTGGGCCGATTATTTTCCGCATAGATCTAGATGCACTTTAAAATCATCTATTGTGTTTGGAATTCGGCCAAAAAATATTCTTCTTTTGGGCCGACTATTTTTCGCATAAATTGAAACACAATTTATTTTGAACTTTAACAATATCTACATATCTCAAAATCATTTTATAAACATGAAATTTAAATTTAACACCAAATTTGAGATATAAGATATCAATTTAACTTAAAATTTTCACAAGAAAATTTAATTTACTTTAATTGGGTCAAATAAAGCATAAGACCAAATATGCAAGAAATAAAATATTTGTACCTTATAATTATTCATCCACAAATATTTTATCGAAATAAACAAAAACGATAAAATAATGAATAATTCCATATTAATTTTATGTCATGCAATTAATTAAATTTTAAAAAGGTCTAATTTAATTTCACAAATCAGAATTGCGGAAGTCAAAATTTAATAAATGGTCAAAATTCTGGATTTCAAAACTTGGACAACCAAACAAGGCTTAATTTTAATCCAAATCAATTCCCAAATTCAAAACCCTAACCCTAACCTTCAAAACCGCCGCCGCCGCCACCACTTCCGGCCAAACCAGTCGGCGGCGACCACGACCAGCCGTCACCTTACCACGGCCGACCACCTCCATACCATCTCCGACCAAGAACCAGACATAAATCGATCAAATATTNTTGGCCCAAAATCCGGCGGCTCAACTCGAAAATTCGAATTTTCAGATTTTGATTTTTTTTTAATTCGAAAAAAAAAATCTGAATTTTAAATGAAAAATTCGAAAATTCTAGATCCAAAGACCATGAATTTATTCAGATCCAAATTCAAAAATTTTAAGAAAAATCAGATTTGAATCCCAAAAATTTATAGACTAGTAAATCGTCTCGGATCTGAGAATAAAACATACTTTTTTTTGTTTAGATCCATCAATAAACAAAATTCTCATAATTCAACATGAACGTGGCTCTGATACCACTTGTTGGAGATTTAATAAACTAAATCTATTAATCATGTGACTAAATCCATATATCGCACCACGCCAGGAATTCATGTCGAATTATCAAAAAATATGAATAACAGTAAACACATACCAGAATCCATTGATAGATCGAGCGTCAGAGTTATAGATCTTCCAAGACAACAGAGAATCGACCACCTTATTCTTGCCTTTGATGGGAGAAAGAGAGAGATCTAGAATACGTGTGCCGTATGTATTTTGCGTTATATTCTCTGTGCCTTGGGGACCATAACCTTATATAACCTTAGCAGTCTTCAACCCATCATAGAAGACCTAATTGGGCTGGGTTTCTACACATAAAGTGGACCATACCAATTTATTTAATACTTTGGAAACCCATAATTAATTAGATCACTTTATTGAGTCCTTTATTAGATAGCTTGTCCATGTACAATTAATTAAATTATGTGAGCCCACAAAATAATTCCAACATTTTTTACTTCTGCACCTTAAATTTTCTGAAAAAGTTATCGATGTTTGCGTATAATTTGCACATATCCAAGCTTGTCGTTCAGTTTTTCATTTGGATTCTTAAGAGAGTTTGCATGTGTATGCAAAATCAAACTTTTTTATTTTTTTTCCTCTGTAGATTTTTGGGGATTCTGTGCCATCAAGTAAGATCGATCAGATCTGTTGACTACTTTTGATCATTTGTTTTCCGTTGTTTAGTTTTATTTTACATCCTTGTGAATCAAATCTAACATTAACATCCCATTTTTACTATTTTTCCCTCAAAACATATTTTCATCGTTTTTTCACATTATGCAACATGATTTAAATTTGTATTTTAGCTTTGTCATCATGCCAAGAATATGTGATATTCGATTCTAACTTAACACTACATGGTGTAAAAGTTTTAAAGACTCCTACAATTAGAGATAACTGTGTGTTTATGATGTGATATTACTACACTACAAGAAATTCTGCATACAACAACGCACATACGACAACGGTTTTTCACAAAAACCGTTGTCGTATGTTTTTTAACAGCTATTTTATCGAAAACCGTTGTCTTTTTGGGGTCAAAGACAACTGTTTTTGGGATCAATGACAACGGTTTTATAGAACCGTTGTCTTTGAGCGTTTTTTTTTTGGGTCAACGACAACGGTTCTATGAACTGTTGTCGATTAGCGTGTTTTTTTGGACAATTGACAACGGTTCGAAGAAACCGTTGTCGATTAGCGTGGTTTTTTGACAAACAACAACGGTTTTAGAAAACGTTGCAATATTTAGCGACGGTTATTTCAAAAACCGTCGCTATATTTCGCAACGGTTTGTCAAAACCGTCGCTACTTTTAAATTAGCGACGGTTTTGAAATAACCGTCGCTAATTGTTGCGACGGTTTTAAAAAAACCGTCGCATATTTAACTTTAGCGACGGTTTTGACAAACCCGTCGCTAAAATTAGCGACATTGTTTTGAAACCGTCGCTAATTTTAGCGACTGTTTAAATCCAAACCGTTGTCAAATAAAAATAGGCGACGGTAAATGAGCGACGGTTTAACCAAAACCCGTCGCAAACTGTCTATAAATATCTCCATTTTCGTTCCATTTTCCTCCACAACACTTCACAACACTTAAAATTTTTCTCTTTTACACCATTTTATCACTTCACACAACACTTAAAAATTTTCTCACAACTTCATAACAATTAAAATTTTTCTCTCTTACATCATTTCATCACTTCACACAACACTTAAAATTTTTTTTCTCTTACACAATTTTATCACTTTCACACAACACGTAAAATTTTTCTAACCACTTTATAACACTTAAAATTTTTCTCCTTTACACGATTTTACTACTTCACAACACTTAAAATTTTTTTCTTTTACACGATTTTAGTTTGAATTATTAGTTTCTTTTAGATTTATTAAATTATTAAAAGTATTTTTTTTTATTTTTCGAAACAAATTAGCGACGGAAATCTTGACAGATGATCGTCGCTAAAATTAGCGACGGTCGTGATTGCTAAAATTAGCGACGGTTTTGTGATTTTATTTAGCGACGGTTTATGTAACCGTCGCTAATTCAAAATTAGCGACGGTTTTATACAGACCCGTCGCTATTTTTATAAAAACCGTCGCAAATTTGATCTACCACAACGGATAAAAACCGTTGTCGTTGAACGAACTTTCAACAACACCCTCAGTTACAACAGTTTTTAAATGACTACGACAACGGATAATTGCCGTTTTTGTAGTAGTGCTAATTCATTAAATTCTTACACGAGACGACATTTACATTAAACATATATATATATTTCAGGAAAACAAAACCAAGCATATATCACATTATATAATACAATCACTCAAATCATATTTCGGTTAAACACATCCAGATGTGTTGGAAATGAAACCCAACTTACCATAAGGAGATTTTATTTGTAGTTTTGCAACTGTTGAAAAGGGAATAAAAGCACTAACTTCACTTGATCTGCCGCTTCCATAAATCATGCTGTTTCTTGATAAAATATTGCACTTGTGTAGCTGGAGGTAAGGAAGAGGAAGAAAAATGTCATCTTTCCGGGCAGATTTTCAAAAAAAAAATAATAATAATTAGTTTGTTGAGTTTTCTGATTGAACTTCTATGTGCTTACTTCTCTATCTGTAAGACTTTTAAAAATCTTCTTTAATTTGACTTGACGATGCATGAGTGCGATATATGCCACCATCTAATCCATGTTCTGCCAAGAAAACAACAATTTCTTTTTTCATGGGAGAATCCGCAAGACCCATCATCCCTTGATTTGAATTTGCAAAATTAGTTTAAAAGGTTGGGCTGACTATTTATTACCGTTTTTTGAGAAGAGCTTGATTCGATTTTTTTCGCCCCAAACCAACTTTCCTTTATTTTGTCATGTGCATCTGCCTGCATTTTATGATTTTCTGTACAAGTTAGCCTTTGGATTTGTTATCGACCTTATGAACACTCACTTTCCTTGCAGCTTCAGCTATTTCAAGTTGAGGACATCAAGCAGAATTACCATATTGGAAAAGATAACATTACGATGGTAACTTTCAAAGTCGATTTCGACCAAGTACAAAGTTTGAAAGAAGCTATAAAATCCAGTTGTAGCCGTGACATTGTGTTCTACAAGAATTGAAATATACACGATATACACTAACATTTACATAAAATAGACAAAATCCAATGCCATTTGTGTCGTACATTGAGAAAATATTTTTATTTTATTAAAAAAGTAGAGTGACAAGATGATTGCAATTTGCAAATGATGTTCTTGGTTTACTAACGAAGAACGTATAGTAGATATACAAAAAATTCTAGTCAGTACTGTTTTATTTAACAGATATTATTATTACCAAGAAAATAACCCAGCATTCAAATGTATCGAAATAGCAATTTTACTTTCATTGAACATCAACAAAATTATATAATAATTTAATAATAAAATTCTTCAAGTTTTAAAATTTTCCTATATGCCAATACAGCAGAACTATACTGTATAAATCACTTGCATTAATAATTTGCGAATTTTCTGCTCACTGTTTTTTCTTCAATCATGAATGTTACAATATGTCAGTCATGAAAATAACTCATCATTCAAATGCATGATCACAATCCATCTGAACAAGAATGGAAATAAAATTTATCAGAAGTGATAGAAACGAGGTCGTTTATTCCCCGGCAGTATCTGGCCCGAACTGGCCAACAAAGTGGACTTCTCAACCACCATATTCAGCACTTGTCTTAATCTTCCCAAGCCCAAATCCCTTTCACTTCCGACATTTGAAGAAGAAACAAGTTCCACCCACAAATTACTCTTCGTTCTACCTCCAATGGTGGACATTTCTGCTCTCACCACCTTCGCTTTGACAGTGTCCAGGGCCTGGATCAAGTCAAGTATCATCTCGGGCCTATCTTCACAGCATACTGTTGCCTTTATCAATCCCGAACCACCCTCGCAGGGACATATTTTGAGCTCGTCTGTTTCGGTCGGGAACATAGTGAAATTTAAGGTTGTGCCCGTATGATCCATGGCCGTTAATTCCGCGGTCGCTTGTTTCAACTCCTTCACGCGCCGGACGGCTTCTCCAAGCAAAGAAGCCTTATCTGTCTACAATATTTATTCACACAGCAAAAGGTTAAAGAGGCATAGATTCAACGGAGGGCAGCTTAACTTTCATCAACTGATAAATTTATTACCTTGTGCACATTTGGAAGAATGGCTTTGAGAGTGGCGATGTGGCCATTGATTCGCTTTCTTCTTCTTCTTTCAGCTTCCTTGTGACTATTGCTTGCTGCAACTGCTTTTGTCTCGGCCATGGATTTCGGGCTAAGATTTTCATTCAGGTGACTATCTTCTGTTAATGGTGGAGAACGCAATGGTACTCTCTGAAAAATGTCATAGGAATCCGAACAGTTCCCCAGTTCATAGAAACTTGGACTAATAGAAAACATGTCTATACCTTCAGCTTCAAGAAAATAGAATAAAACACGTACACTCACTCACACAAGAAACTAGAACAAATCATAAAGAGGAAGAGACAATCGAGGGACGTGTGTGTGTCTGTACACAATATATATGCCGAATCTCGGGTTTTAAGAATATTTATATGGGCATTTAATGGATCAATAACTTGGTGGAAATATGAAATATGTGAGCGAAATTAAAGATGATTGTTTTGCCGGAAGCTAAATTTCTTAATTCTGAGCTTTCTTGGGATTGTGTGTGACCAGCCAAATCAATTCACAGACTAGGAAAGGAATCACTTCCTTTTATTTTACCATTTGCTCACCGGGCTGCATGCCCTTTTATAGTAGTGACAGAGGCACTCCCTTTATGTGTGTGTGTGTGTGTGTGTAAGGGAAGAAATTCTACAAATCTTGGTGTACATAAGCTGCAGCTAGGACTGTTGGTTATTGTAGACGATATTGTTTGATTTTGAGTTTGAATTTTGATAAAAACATGTCTTAACACGCATGTTGCCTTTTATCACACGGCCTTCTAACAAAGTCATGTGTTCATATATACTACTTATTGCCATTTTAAGATGTCTGTCTCATTAATGTCAAAAGTTTAGAAAACATTGTCTGGTTTGATTTCATTTACCAAAGAAAGATATTTTAGTTTCTCTACAAATTTTTTTGTGAAATAACCATTAAGTAGTCTTGAATTTTGATTACTTTTCTTTCACTGGTGGAATATTTTATTGTTGTAACAAAAAAAATACAATGTCCTGAAAAAATTCTAAAATGCTACATCATTGACGATGCCCTTTTATTTCATAGAGTCGATTCCCTTGTTAAATTAAAGTTTGCTCGTATTTTAAAAATCTTAGATTTAAAAGCGAACTAGAAACAGTAAATCAAAGGATAAGGAACAGAATCTATGTTTGTTTGACATGAAAGAGGAAAGCTTTTGGCAGTAGAATTTTAGTGGAGAAATTCAAAAGCGCAATCATTTCCCCGCTGGTGGACAAGACACCGTAATTTAAAAAAAAGAAAAGAAAAGAAGAAAAAGCACATCATCAGGTTGAATTCAAGAAACAAAGGGATAAATTTGAATAATTAGCCAAAGGTTGTGTGATCCCTCGGTAAATACTGATCGGAAAGAAAATTATGATTTAAAAATAATATATATATATATATTAAGTGTATTTGAAATCTACCATGATTTTTATTGAAATAGCATGACTTCACATGAATTCAATTCAATTTTGATCATTTAAGCAAGCCAAATAATTTGAAGGCAAAAACTTATGTGAGACGGTCTTACGGGTCGTATTTTTGTGAGACGGATCTCTTATTTGGGTCATCCATGAAAAAATATTACTTTTTATGCTAAAAATATTATTTTTTATTGTGAATATCGATAGGGTTGACCCGTCTCACACATAAAGATTCGTGAGACCGTCTCACAAGAGATTTACTATAGTTTGAAATTTATCGGTCGAAACACAACTTTAAATTATTATCTCTTACAATTTATTTTGAAATACCAACTGACCGCTAAATGCATAATCAACAACTATTTTTTAATTATAAATTGGCTTCGACTATGTATTATATATATTATGATGATGATTAAACAATCATACGTTTTATACATAACGTATGTGGAAATATATATTGTCACCCTCTTTTAATTGTCCTAATGAACTAGGTTTCTAAGGTTCGCCTTACTGATTTTAGAATACGACGATCTTCTCCGGTTTGGCCCCAAGGGCTTATTGTCACAATCTTGCAGCTACCACATTGGGTTTGCAGTTCTGAAAATTAACGTTGCAGCAAATGTTGAACCAAATTAAACGGACCCCTCATTCGTGCATCGAAAATAACAAATCCAGAGGAGATTCATGGACAAGACTAAAGATGCACGAGGAAAGTTGATTCTTCCACCATTTGTTTTGTGTTCTAGATTTCTTAATAAGAATGGATAACGATATTCTGCCTGAAAGTATACACAAGTAATAAATAAGAAAACCAAAGGCCCCAGCCATAAAAGTACTCCAGAGGTTAACGTTGGAAATACAACAAAAATTTTAAGTTGGAAGATCATATGGTAATAAGATGAAATGATATTCTATAATGTTTTTGGGTAAACTCTACAATCAAATCCATGAAAGTTTAGATCCAAAGTGGACAATATTATATCATTGTGAAATATATGACTTCCATTTTATAACAGTTAACAATATGTCAATAATATATCACGCCAAAAATCATGTTGAAAATAACACCCACCGAATAAAATTACTTAATTAATTTATTCCAATAACTAATATAGTTCGACCAAGAGGGAGGGGGTCTTTAACATTAGCCGCTAATTAAGTAAGTTTCTTCTCTGTGAGAATCATTGAATCATAATACACATACATGCATGCATGCATGCCCTCGTTGTTTTTAAACTCTATAAATTAATAGTTAATTTTGAAATTATTTAGAAAAATCAATTATTTATTCTTTATTTCTAATATA